>NW_025549534.1:0-7451 GCF_905237065.1 Salmo salar | reverse complement strand
AATGGTTATACTTTTTTGTGAGCGTTTATACATTGAGTAATTTTAGTAAATTCACGGCGGTGTTGGGGTGGGAATGCTAGTCACATGCTAGTCACATGCTAATGTAAAACGCTGGTTTTGATATAAATATGAACTTGATTGACAAAACATGCATGTATTTAGCATAACATAATGTCCTAGGGTTGTCATCTATACAAAGATGTTCAAAGTTGTTCTACATTTAGCTGTGGTTTGGGTTTTGTGACATTATATGCTAACTTGAAAAATGAGTGTCTGATTGTTTCTGGCTGGGTACTCTGCTACATTCATTTGTAAGCCTTTTTGGAGGTGGACAGTGTGGATTTAGATTGAGTCCATTACTTTAAATTGGTGTAAAATAGTCATATGTTTGAGAAATTTAATAATAGCATTTTCTAAGGTATTTGAATAACGCCCCACAGGATTCCACTGGCTGTTACGTAGGTGGGACGATTTGGTGCCACCTACCTAAGAGAGGAGTTAAGTAGCCTGTTTTCACCTGTCCTTTGTGGGGAAGTTGTATTAGTGCACTGCTATGTTTAGCCTGCAGAACTGTTATGGCTGTGGTTTGATTTTAGTTTTGTTGTTTTGTGTACTTGTTCGTAATAAAATAAATATGAGCATTCGTACCCGCTGCATTTTCCTTCCTGGCCGTTACGGCCCCGGTATATTGGCTGTAGTGGTGCCCATGGGGCTGGGGATACAGAATATTGGTTGCGGTTTCAGTGGCTCCAGGCCGCACGTCGCATTGTTGCAGCTCGGGGTTCGATCTCGGGCTGTGTAATTACGGCCGTGACCAGGTTACCTTAAGGTGGCGCACAGTTGCGGCCCAGCATCTTCCAGGTCAGGGAGGTTTGCGAGAGCCTTGCTTACGACCCATCACGCTCTAGCAACTCCTTGTGGCGGGCTCAGCCTTCTGGGCTGACCTTAATTGTCAGTTGAACTGTGTTTTCTCTGACACATTGGTGTATCTGGCTTCAGGGTTAAGCGGCGGGTGTTGAAATCCGGGTCATGTTTTGGGGATTCTGGGCTCAACCTTTGCCTCTCCTGAGCCCATTGAGGAGTTGCAGCAACGAGACAAGTTCATAATCAAGAAATTGGGGAGAAAAGGGGGTAAAAATGACAATGATTTACAATTTCTTTTTTGATCCAGTGCGAGAGGAAGGCAGACTGAGGTTAGGGTAGTGAAGTGTGTCATATGCTGAGACAGTGAAGAAAGTTGAGGAAGATGGGGCAAGGGAGGGATCTTGAGAGGGATTACGTGTAAGTAGTAGGTCTGTGTTTGGTGTCTCCACCCCCTCCAGGTGTTGCCAATCTTTATTAGCCCCAGTGTTTGTTCTCTGTTCTGTTTGTCTCTGTTGTAGTTCGTTTTGCTTCAGAAATCTACCAGAGGTTTTCCCCTTGCTCCTGTCTGTTCTAGTTTCTGTTTTGACCATTCTGCCAGCCCTACCCTGCCATTCTGTACCTTGCAACACCACACTGGACTGTAAACCCCTGCCTGCTCTGAACTGCCTGCCGTTCTGGACCTTTTGAACCTTATCTGGATTACTGACCTCTGCCTCCCTTACCTGTCGTTTTGCCTGCCCATTATTATAATAAACTTTTGTTACTTAAATGTCACGTCCACAACCAGTTAAGGGGTTGTTTGTTGTTGGAGTTTAGTCAGGATGTGGCAGAAATTATTGTTTTTATATGGTTTGGGGTGGTAGGTGTAGGTATTAGTTCGTTTGCATTTATGTATTCCGGGGTTTTGGGCTCTGCTCTGTGTTTATGTATTTCTATATTTAGTTAGTTAGTTGTGGGTATAGGTTCTATGTTCGTTTCTATTATAGTTAATTGGGATGGACTCCCAATTGAAGGCAGGTGTGTTGAGTTGCCTTTGATTGGGTCCTATATAGGGTGTGTTTGTCTTTGTGTTTGTGGGTAGTTGTTTTTGCACTGCGTTTTGTGAGCCTGCAAAACTGTTTCCTGTTTATCGTGAGTACGGTTTATTGTTTTCCTGTGGATCTGCGTGTTTCATAAAAATATGATATCACACGCTCCTTGGTCTTCTCTCAGTACACATGTGACAGAACTACCCACCACAACAAGACCAAGCAGCGGAGAGAGGGCGGCATGCTGAGAAATGACTTGGGAGGGGATTTTGGGTGAGGGCTGACCTTGGCATCAGGCTGGGGAATACCGTCGCCCACGGGAGGAGATCGGGCGCTAGCATGTTATGAAGCCATGAGCGCTGGCGAGGAAGCCGGAGAGGCACCCCCAAGATTTTTTTGGGGGGAGCTGCGGGTAGTTTGGCTGAGCCTAGGAACCGTAAGCCAGCTACGTGATTGCAGGGAGGTGCGTGTATGGGGTGGAGGACGCCATGTTTCGTAGGGTATGCACCATCTAATCTATCGTAGCACAGCCCAGTCCGCCCTGTACCCAGCGCCCGCATGTGCCAGGCGAGCTGAGCATCGAGCCGGATGGTGATTCCAACCCTGCGCTCAAGACCGCCAGTGCGCCTCTGATCGGTGTTTCCACTATACGCACTAGCATGGAGGTGCGTGTCTCCAGGCCTGGCACGTCCAGTACCTGCCCCCAGCATCAGAGGTCTGTCGTCCCTTCTCTCGCCAGTCAAGTTCACCAGAGCTTCCACGCCAGTCAGAGTCACCAGAGCTGCCCGCCAGTCAAGTTCACCAGAGCTGCCCGCCAGTCAAGAGTCACCAGAGCTGCCCGCCCAGTCCAAGAAGTCACCAGAGCTGCCCGCCAGTCAAGAAGTCACCAGGCTGCCCAGCCAGTCAAAGTCGCCAAGCTGCCCGCCAGTCAAGAGTCGCCCAGAGCCGCCCGCCAGTCAGGAGCCGCCGGGCCGCCCGCTAGTCAGGAGCTGCCAGAGCCGCCCGCTAGTCAGGAGATGCCAGAGCCACCGTCTGCCCGGAGATGCCAGAGTGGCCCACTGCCCCGGAGCTGCCAGGTGGCCCACTGCCGGGCTACCAGATTAGCCCACTCCGCTGCCAGGTGACCCGAGCTGCCCGGAGCTGCCAGAGTGGCCCATTGCCCTCCCGGCCCAGCCCGAGTGCCGCCTATCCTCCCGGCCCAGCCCGGTGGCCCGCTCTGTCCTCCGGCCCACCGAGTGGCCCGCCTGTCCTCGGCCCAGCCTGGGTACGCCTGTCCTCGGCCCAGCCCGAGTGGTCCGTCTGCCAGGGTCAGCCCGAGTGGCCCGTCTGCCGGCGCAGCTATCGGGCGCCACGAAGTGGGCGACGCCGGCCGGTGGAAGCGAGGTCCACGTCTGCACCTACCACCTCAGGATAGGTGGTTGGGGAGAGGGTGCCACAGTGCCGTTGTTGGCCACCTCCCTTCTATGTTATCATCGGCGTATTCTTTTGTATCTCTTTGGAATACTGTCACGTCCTACCGTTAGGTTGTTTGTTGTTGGAGTTTGTTAGGATGTGGCAGAAATATTATTTTTATATGGTTTGGGGTGGTGGTGTAGGTAGTAGGTTGTTTTATTTATATGTATTCGGGGTTTTGGGCACTGCTCTGTGTTTATGTATTTCTATGTTTAGATTGATTAGTTGTAGGTATAGGTTCTATTTTCGTTTTCTATGTATAGTTAATTGGGATGGGATCTCCCAATTGAGAGCAGGTGTGTTGAGTGCCTTTGATTGGGAGTCCTATATAACTAGGGTGTGTTTGTCTTTGTGTTTGTGGGTAGTTGTTTTTGCACTGCGTTTGTGAGCCTGCAAAACTGTTCCCTGTTATCGTGAGTACGGTTGTTTTTTCCTGTGGATGCTTTCGTGTTTCATTAAAATTTACATTCCCGCTGGAGTGCTTCTCTCATACACACATGTAAACTTTACACTGTCTGCATCTGGGTCTTACCTGAAGCGTGATAGTGTCAGCACAGAGGCATAGGCCAACCCAGGTGATATGCTTCAGTAAGATTGGCTTTTTAGCATTCATAGCAATGGTTGTCAAGCGCACTGCAGAGAAGTGTTTGAGTGTCACGAGATTTCACGTCCAAGAGTTAGTGTTGATTGGTGAAATATATGTATTTTCACATTGATTTAGGTAGAGTAGGGTGGTGGTTTTAAGTTTTATTTGTTGGTTTATTTTATTCAAGCAGCGTATAAGGGAGTTACACTTTCTTTTACCTTTAACTAAGCAAGTCAGTTGAAACAAATTCTTATTGCAGTGCGCAATACCAAAACCCCTCCTGCTGGAATGAGACAGATTTAAAAAATAAATAGACAAACACACATCACGACAAGAGAACAACACTACATAAACAACCTGAACAACTTACAGCATGTATCAACACAACACGTTGCAGAACAAAGGAAACATGGTATAAACATTATTAGGCATATATAGCGGCAAGAAGATTGAGACCCAATACATCACAGAAGCAGCCACAACTGTCAATAAGAGTGTCCATGATCTAAGGAACATTGGTGGCAAATCAGATGGCAGATAGTAACGAACATCTAGCCGCTAAAGTGCACCCCTTACCTGCCAATCTATAAATGTCTCCGTAGCCTAGCATGGGTCGGATGGTCATCTGAATTAGGGTTGGTTCAGCTGGGGTGAAAGAGGAGCTAGTAATACGATAAGAGAGGAAACCAAGTCTAGATTTAACCTTAGCCTGCAGCTTTGATATGTGTAGGAAGGACAGTGTACCATCTAGCCATACTCCCAAGTACTTGTGTGACTACTTCAAGCTCCCTAAACCCTCAGAGGTAGTAATCACATCGGTGGGGAGAAGTGCATTTTTCTTACCAAACCACATGACCTTTGTTTTGGAAGTGATCAGAACAAGGTTAACCTGTTGAGAATGAGAACTGATATTTGCCGCGCGATAAAAAAGCATTACCATTTAATCTAGTTATTACTACTGCCCAGAAACTAGAATATGCATATAATTATAGGCTTTGGATAGAAAACACCTAAAAGTTTCTAAAACTGTTTGAATGGTGTCTGTGGAAGGTATAACAGAACTCATATGGCAGGCAAAAACCTGAAGATTCCTTACAGGAAGTGACCTGTCTGACAAGTTCTTGTTCTTCTTGGCTCCCTTTAATGAAAACTGAGGATCTTTGCTGTAGCATTGACACTTCTCTACGGCTCCCCTTAGGCTCTCAGAAGGCGGGAAGAAGCTGAATGATTAATTCCAGCCACTGTGCCATTAAGCTTTTGGTAAGTGCTCTATCAGAGGACAATGGGACGAGGAGCGCGTGTCTGTTTTTATTTTCTCTCTCTTTGAACCTAAACACGCTTTCCCTGAATATTATCGCTTTTTATGAGAAAAATGGCATAAAAATTGATTTTAAACAGCGGTTGACATGCTTGAAATACGGTAATGGAATATTTAGAAATGTTTTTTCATGAAATGCGTCGTGCGGCGTCACCCTTCTTTACCATTCGGATAGTGTCTTACCATGAATAAAACAGAGGATATTTAACATAACTATGATTATTTTGAACCAAACCAACATTTGTTATTGAAGTAGAAGTCCTGGGAGTGCATTCTGACGAAGAACAGCAAAGGTAATAACATTTTCTTATAGTAAATCTGACTTTGGTGAGGCTAAACTTGGTGGGTGTCTAAATAGCTAGCCCCTGTGACGCCTCGTCCGGTTTCTGAAGGCTTTAGAAGCCAATGGAAGCCTTAGAAAGTGTCAACGTAACGCTCAATACTGTAGTTTGATGAGAGCAGCAGAAGGACTACAATTAAGACAGGCCACTTCCTGCTTGGATATTCTCAGTTTTTGCCTGCCATGCTAAGTGTTCTGTTATACTCACAGACACCATTCAAACGGCTTTAGAAACTTTATAGTGTTTTCTGTCCAAATATACTAATAATATGCATATTCTCGTTTCTGGGCAAGAGTAGTAAGCAATTTAAATCGGGTACGTTTTTATCCACAGTAAAATATGCTTCCCCCCTATCCCAACGGGTTAAAGATCTAAACCATCTGACCCAAATGCTTTTTGGGATCAAGTTTATGAAGCTCCTTTAGCACCTCGGACTCAGTGACTGCCTGCAGGAAGGAGCTGTGAGCAGGGGAAAAGAAGGGGGAGCATCAGGGGATAGTCACATTAGAGGGGTGGGAGATGAGGTAATGTTGGAAGGGCGAGGCATGGCACAGTCAAATGGGAATCCTACTTAACTAACAGATAGCCTACCAATATGTCAGAATCATGCAGAAACATATCTAAATTTGGCCAAAAAATCCTCCCTGTCAAAAATTCTTTCTTTCATTTTCTGACTGTATCTGTGCATATTCTGCTGTTGGCAGGTTAGGAATTAGGGTGCGCACCTTACATATTCCCTTTATCACATATAGTTGGAAGGTTGGATAGGTTGTTAGCAATTGCTGATGATGGTGGTAACACGTATCGCACCACTACTGAGATAAGTTCCAAAAGATGTACAGGGATTAGGGGATGTTTGCATATGTTTTATTAACATTTTCATTAAGTTGTGATTGCTTTGTGTTAAAGAAAATAATATTTACAACTGTCTCCTGAGGTGCACATATAGAGCATACCGAGTGGGGCCGATTTCAAGTTTCATAACAATTGGTAATCGGCATTTTTGAACCGCCAATTATACGATTACATTGCACTCCACAAACTACTGCGTGGCACGCTACCACCTGTTACGCAGTGCAGCAAGACCAAGGTAAGTTGCTAGCTAGCATGAAACTTAACTTATAAAAAAATCAATCTTAACATAATCACTTGTTAACCGTGTGGTCCCGTGTGGCTCAATTGGTAGCATGGTGTTTGCAACCCCAAGAGTTGTGGGTTCAATTCCCACGGGGGACCAATACGTTGAAAAATGTATGAAATTAGCCATTCACTACTGTAAGTCGCTCTGGATAAGAACTCTGTTAAATACTAAAATTAAATGTAAATGCATGGTTGATGATATTACTAGTTTATCTAGCTTGTCCTGCATTGCATATAATCAATGCAGTGCCTGTTAATTTATCATTGAATCACAGCCTACTTTTACTTAAGCAGGTGGTGATTCAACAAGTGCATTTGTGAAAAAGCACTGTCTTTCCACCAATGTATGCCTAAGCAAATTCCTTTCTTAAAATCAATACAGAAGTACATTTTCTAACCTGCATATTTGATTAATATTCCTAATTTATTTTAACTGAAAATTGTGTCCTTCTCTTGCGTTCCGTGCAAGCAGAGTCAGGAGTATACCAGCAGTTCGGGTCACCTGGCTCATTGAGAACACAATGTGAAGACCATTTCTTCCTATTAAATAATACTATAATTAATTTGCTGAGAATTTTACATGAGTATGACATAACATTTGAAGGTTGTGCAATGCCAACTGCGATATTTAAACTTAGATTTGCCCCTTTGATAAATTACGAAACAGTTTCTCTATTTCACTGAAATAATATGTTTTGTTTCGAGTATAGTTTCTGTGTGTT
>NW_025549533.1:0-9980 GCF_905237065.1 Salmo salar | reverse complement strand
GCCCTGTGATGCCGGGCTATCTACTGAGAATATTGCAAAATGTGCTTTCACCGAAAAGCTATTTTAAAATCGGACATATCGAGTCCATAGAGGAGTTCTGTATCTATAATTCTTAAAATAATTGTTATGGTTTTTGTGAACGTTTATTGTGAGTAATTTAGTAAATTCACCGGCAGTGTTCGGTGGGAATGCTAGTCACATGCTAGTCACATGCTAATGTAAAAAGCTGGTTTTTGATATAAATATGAACTTGATTGAACAAAACATGCATGTATTGTATAACATAATGTCCTAGGGTTGTCATCTGATGAAGATCATCAAAGGTTAGTGCTACATTTAGCTGTGGTTTGGGTTTATGTGACATTATATGCTAGCTTGAAAAATGGGTGTCTGATTATTTCTGGCTGGGTACTCTGCTGACATAATCTAATGTTTTGCTTTCGTTGTAAACCTTTTTGAAATCGGACAGTGTGGTTAGATTAACGAGAGTCTTGTCTTTAAAATGGTGTAAAATAGTCATATGCTTGAGAAATTGAAGTAATAGCATTTCTAAGGTATTTGAATAACGCGCCACGGGATTCAACTGGCTGTTGAGTAGGTGGGACGATTTCGTCCCGCCGACCCTAGAGAGGTTAAGGGCAGAGATTTTTTGGACACTATGGCAGGTAGCCTAGTGGTTAGAGTGTTGGACTAGTAACTGAAAGGTTGCAAGATTGAATCCCTGAGCTGACAAGGTAAAAAAAATCTGTCGTTCTGCCCGTGAACCAGGCACTTAACCCACTGTTCCTAGGCCGTCACTGAAAATAAGAATTTGTTCTTAACTGACTTGCCTAATTAAATAAAGTCAAAATAAAATAAACTACAAAAGCTTTGTTGTAGAGCGTGTAACACAAAATCTGTGGAAGGGCCAGCAGTTTAAGACAGTATCATCTACATATAAATGGATGAGAGTGCTTCCTACTGCTTGAGCTATGTTGTTGATGTAAATTGAGAAGAGCGGACCTAGGATTGAGCCTTGGGGTACTCACTTTGTGACAGGCAGTGGCTGAGACAGCAGATGTTCTGACTTTATACACTGCACTCTTTTGAGAGAGGTAGTTAGCAAACAAGGCCAAAGACCCCTCAGAGACACCAATACTCCTTAGCCAGCCCACAAGAATAGAATGGTCTACGGTATCAAAAGCTTTGGCCAAGTCAATAAAAATAGCAGCACGACTGCTTAGAATCAAGTGTTATGGTGACATAATTTAGGAACTTTAAGGTCCCAATGACACATCCATAACCTGAGCGGAAACCAGATTGGGTAACTGAAAGAATACTATAGATGTCAAGAAAGCCAGTCAGTTGATTATTGACAAGTTTTTCCAACACTTTTGATTAACAAGGCAAAATAGAAATTGGCCTACAACGGTTAGGATCACCTTGATCTCCCCCTTTAACCTGTTATGGCTAGGGGGCAGTATTTTCACGGCCGGATAAAAAACGTACCCGATTTAACTTCTCTAGGGCCGGCGGGACGAAATCGTCCCACCTACGTAACAGCCAGTGGAATCCTGTGGCGCGTTCTGTTATACTCACAGACATCATTCAAACAGTTTTAGAAACTTCAGAGTGTTTTCTATCCAAATCTACTAATAATATGCATATCCTACATTCTGGGTCTGGGTAGCAGGCTGTTTACTACAGGCACACTTTTCATCCGGACATCAAAATACTGCCCCCTACCCTAGAGAAGTTAAAAAGGTCAGAGATAGGCTTGGTGATTATAGGGGCAACAACCTTAAACCTCTTGCATCTAGACATTCCGCTAGTGGAACGCCTTGCCAAATATCCAATGGAAGAACGAGGCGCGAAATACAAATACCTCAAAAATGCAATAATTTCAATTTTTCAACCATACGACTATTTTACACCATTTGAAAGATAAGACTCTCATTAATCCAACCACATTGTCCGATTTCAAAAAGGCTTTACAGCAAAAGCAAAACATTAGATTATGTTAGGAGAGTACACAGCCAAAAATAATCACACAGCCATTTTCCAAGCAAGCATATATGTCACAAAAAACCCAAAACACAGCTAAATGCAGCACTAACCTTTGATGATCTTCATCAGATGACACTCCTAGGACATTATGTTATACAATACATGCATGTTTTGTTCAATCAAGTTCATATTTATATCAAAAACAGCTTTTTTACATTAGCATGTGATGTTCAGAACTAGCATTCCCACCCAAAACTTCTGGTGAATTTACTAAATTACTCATCATAAACATTGACAAAATACATAACAATTATTTTAAGAATTATAGATACAGAACTCCTTTATGCAATCGCTATGTCAGATTTTAAAATAGCTTTTCGGCGAAAGCACATCTTGCAATAACCTGAGTACATAGCTCAGCCATCACAGGCTAGCTATTCAGACACCCGCCAACTTCGGAGCTCACTAAACTCAGAATTACTATTAGAAAAATTGTATTACCTTTGCTGTTCTTCATCAGAATGCACTCCCAGGACTGCTACTTCCACAACAAATGTTGTTTTTGTTCCAAATAATCCATAGTTATGTCCAAATACCCCCGTTTTGTTCATGCGTTCAGGTCACTATCCAAAGGGTAACGCGCGAGCGCATTTCCAGACAAAAAAATTCTAAATGTTCCAGTACCGTACTTAGAAGCATGTCAAACGCTGTTTAAAATCAATTTTTATGCTATTTGTCTCGTAAAATCACGATAATATTCCAACCGGACAATGCTGTATTCATTCAAAGAGGAAAATAAAAAATGGCGTGATCTCGTGAACGCGCATCTCCAATCTCTCTGTCACCAGGCAGTCCACTGACAAACTATGCTCCTGTTATCTGCCCAGAGACAGGAGACGCCTCGATCCGGTTTCTGAAGGCTTTAGAGAGCCAATCGAAGCCTTAGAAAGTGTCACGTAACAGCTCAGATACTGTAGTTTCGATAGAGAAGCAACAGAAGGACTACAAATTCGCAGACAGGCCACTTCCTGCTTGGAATATTCTCAGGTTTTTGCCTGCCATATGAGTTCTGTTATACTCACAGACACCATTCAAACAGCTTTAGAAACTTTAGAGTGTTTTCTATCCAAATATACTAATAATATGCATATTCTCGTTTCTGGGCAAGAGTAGTAACCAGTTTAAATCGGGTACGTTTTTTATCCGGCCGTGAAAATACTGCCCCCTATCCCAGACAGGTTAAAGAAGAAAGGGTCTAAACCATCTGACCCAAATGCTTTTTTGGGATCAAGTTTAAGAAGCTCCTTTAGCACCTCGGACTCAGTGACTGCCTGCAGGGAGGAACTTTGTAGCGGGGCAGGGGAAAAAAGAAGGAGGAGCATCAGGGATAGTCACATTAGAAGGGGTGGGAGATGAGTTAATGTTGGACGGGCAAAGAGGCATGGCAGAGTCAAATAGGAATCCTGACTTAACTAACAGATAGCCTACCAATATGTCGGAAATCATAAGCAGAAACATATCTAAATTTGGCCAAAAAAATCCTCACCCCTGTCAAAAAATCTTTCTTCCATTTCTGACTGTATCCTGTAGCGCATATTCTATATTGGCAGGTTAGGGTCGGGTACGGACCTTACATGTTCACTTTATCACATATAGTTGGAAGGTTGCGGATGGGTTGTTAGCAATTGCTGATGGATGGTGGTGAACAAACAGCTGATGCGCACCACTACTGAGATAGGTTCAAAAGATATGACAGGGGTTAGAGAGGATGTTTGCATATGTTTTATTAACATTTTCATTAAGTTGTGATTGCTTTGTGTTAAAGAGAAAATATTTACAACTGTCTCCTGAGGTGCACATATAGAGCATGGCCGATTAATTAGGGCCGATTTCAAGTTTTCATAACAATTGGTAATCGGCATTTTTGGACGCCAATTATGGCCGATTACATTGCACTCCACGAGGAGACTGCGTGGCACGCTGACCACCTGTTACGCAAGTGCAGCAAGGAGCCAAGGTAAGTTGCTAGCTAGCATGAAACTTAACTTATAAAAAAAATCAATCTTAACATAATCACTTGTTAACCGTGTGGTCCCGTGTGGCTCAGTTGGTAGAGCATGGTGTTTGCAACCCCAGAGTTGTGGGTTCAATTCCCACGGGGGACCAGTACGTAGAAAAATGTATGAAATGTATGAATTCACTACTGTAAGTCGCTCTGGATAAGAGCGTCTGCTAAATGACTAAAATGTAAATGTAAACTACACATGGTTGATGATATTACTAGTTTATCTAGCTTGTCCTGCGTTGCATATAATCAATGCAGTGCCTGTTAATTTATCATTGAATCACAGCCTACTTTGCCAAACGGGTGATGATTTAACAAGTGCATTTGTGAAAAAAGCACTGTCTTTCCACCAATGTGTACCTAAACATCAATTCCTTTCTTAAAATCAATACAGAAGTACATTTTCTAACCTGCATATTTAGTTAATATTGCCTGCTAACATGAATTTATTTTAACTAGGGAAATTGTGTCACTTCTCTTGCGTTCCGTGCAAGCAGAGTCAGGGTATATGCAGCAGTTCGGGTCACCTGGCTCGTTGAGAACTGTGTGAAGACCATTTCTTCCAAACAAATAATACCATAATTAATTTTCCAGAATTTTCCATAATTATGACATAACATTGAAGGTTGTGCAATGTAACTGCGATATTTAAACTTAGAGTTGCCGCCCTTTCGATAAAATACGAAACAGTTCTCTATTTCACTGAAATAATAAATGTTTTGTTTTCGAAATTATAGTTTCTGTGTGTTTATTATATTATAATTAAGTCTATTATTTGATATGATAGAGACTGACAGAGCAGTCTGACTGAGCGGTGGTAGGCAGCAGCATGCTCGTAAGCATTCATTCAAACAGCACTTTCCTGCGTTTGCCAGCAGCTCTTCGCTGTGCTTCAAGCACTGCACTGTTTTTGACATCAAGCCTATCAACTCCCGAGATTAGGCTGGCAATACTATAGTGCCTATAAGAACATCCAATAGTCAAAGGTATATGAAATACAAATGTTATAGAGACAAATAGTCCTATAATTTCTATAATAACTACAATCTAAAACTTCTTAACTGGGAATATTGAAGACTCATGTTGAAAGGAACCACCAGCTTTCATATGTTCTAAACATTAGCTTTTTTACATGACACATATTGCACTTTTACTTTTTCTCCAACACTGTGTTTTTGCATTATTTAAAACTAATTGAACATGTTTCATTATTTATTTGACACTACATTTATTTTATTTATGTCTTATATTAAGTTAAAATAAAAGTGTTCATTCTGTATTGTTGTATTTGTCATTATTCCAAATATATAGATAAAAATCGGCCGATTAATCGGTATTGGGCATTTTTTGGTCCTCCAATAATCGGTATTGGTATCGGCATTGAAAATTCATAATCGGTTGACCTCTAGTTTTCACCAAACAACAAACATCTCACAAGGTAAGCTTTGATTAAGTCTGTGTTTGAGCGATAGCTACATGGGGGGTATCAAATTAATCCTTAGGTTGGTAGGAACAAATCTAGCCTATTGATATATGAGTTAATGGCAACATCGAATGTCCACCGAGTGACTATATCTTTGCGCATCAAAAATATGATGTTGCCTGTAGGCATCCATTACACAGGGGATTGGCTACTATGGCACCTTGACAGTCTTGTAGCCAATGAGCTACGCTTTCCAGGGATAACTTTTAGGCACATCCAGTGTGCAAATACAGTGCAATTACCACATTCGGACACTTTGGAGAGGTTGAAAGGACACTTGAATGTACCCTGGATTGGTGTCGACAGAGAGGGCTGCCGTGCTTCTACCTCTTAGGAAACATTGCAGTATTTAGTTTTTTTATGTATTATTTCTTGCATTATTAGCCAATAATTTGTTTGTGTTATTACATACAGCTGGGAAGAACTATTGGATATCAGAGAGGCGGTAACTCGCCAGCGCTACCAGCATTACAACCAGGAATATGACTTTTCCGAATCGGATCCTTTGTTCGCACCCCCAGGGCAATTGAACTGATTCCAGAGGCCGACCCAAAACACCACCAGCGGTCTAGTCCGACTTAGGAGGCGCGCACACCACCCACCGCTTCCGAGTATATCACTCACTAATGTTCAGTCTCTGGATAATAAAGTTGATGAGCTCAGGACGTGGATTTCTTTCCAGAGAGACATCAGGGATTGTAACATACTCTGTTACACGGAAACATGGCTCTCTCAGGATAAACTGTCTGAGTCCGTCCAGCCAGTTGTGTTCTCAGTTCATCGCGCAGACAGGAATAAATATCTCTGGGAAGAAGGGCAGGGGTGTATGTTTCATAATTAATGACTCAAGGTGTGATTGAGATAACATACAGGAACTCCAGTCCTTTAGTTCACCCGACCTAGCATATCTCACAATCAAATGCCGACCGTATTATCTCCCAAGATAATTCTCTTTTGGTTATAGTCAAAGCCATGTATATCCCCCCTCAAGCCGATACCACGATGGCCCTCAAATAACTTCACTGGACTTTATGCAAACTGGAAACCACATATCCTGAGGCCGCATTCATTGTTGCTGGGGATTTTAACAAAGCAAATTTGAGGAAAAGGCTGCCAGAATTCGATCAACAGATTGACTCTGGCACTCGCACTGCTAAAACACTCCACCACTGCTACTCCAACTTCCGGGATGCCTACAAGGCCCTCCCCCACCCTCCTTTCGGCAAATCTGACCACGACTGCATTTTGCCCTCCCTTCCTATAGGCAGAAACTCAAACAGGAAGTACCCGTGCTCAGGACTATTCAACACTGGTCTGACCAATCGAATCCACTCTTCAAGATTGTTTTGATCACGCAGACTGGGATATGTTCCAGGTAGCCTCCGATAATAACGTTGACAAATATACTGATTCGGTGACTGAGTTTATCAGGAAGTTGTACCCACTGTGACTATTAAAACCTTCCCTAACCAGAAACAGTGGATAGATGGCAGCATTCATGCAAAACTGAAAGTGTGAACCACCACATTTAACCATGGCAAGGTGACCATGGCAAGGTGACTGGGAAAATGGCAGAATACAAACAGTGTAGTTATTCCCTCCGCAAGGTAATCAAACAGGCAAATCTTCAGTATAGAGACAAAGTCGAGTCGCAATTCAACGGCGTATGTGGCAGGGTCTACAGACAATCATGGACTACAAAAGGAAAACCAGCCACGTTGCGGACACCGATGTCTTGCTTCCGGACAAGCTAAATACGTTTGCCCACTACCAAGGACTGTGGGCTCTCCTTCTTCATGGCCGACGTGAGTAAGACCATCAAGCCTGTTAACCCTCGCAAGGCTGCCGGCACAGACGGCATCCCAAGCCGCGTCCTCAGAGTATGCACAGACTAGCTAGCTGGTGTGTTTACGGACATATTCAATCTCTCCCTATCGCAGGCCAAAAAGATCATCAAGGACAACAACCACCTGAGCCACTACCATCCAGGCGAGGTCAGTACAGGTGCATCAAAGCTGGGACTGAGAGACTGAAAAACAGCTTCTATCTCAAGGCCATCAGACTGTTAAATAGCCATCACTAGCACATTAGAGGCTGCTGCTTATATACATAGACTTGAAATCACTGGCCACTTTAATAAATGGAACACTAGTCACTTTAATAATGTTTGCATGTTTTGCATTACACATCTCATATGCATTACACATTTCATATGCATATACTGTATTCTATTCTATTCTACTGTACATTAGTCTATGCCGCTCTGACATTGCTCGTTCCATATATTTATATATTCTTAATTCCATTCCTTTACTTAGATTTTTGTGCATTGTGTATAAGTTGTGAAATTGTTAGATATTGCTGCACTGCCGGAGCTAGAAACATAAGCATTTCGCTACACCCGCAATAACATTTACATTTTACATTTATGTCATTTAGCAGACGCTCTTATCCAGAGCGACTTACAAATTGGTGCATTCACCTTATGATATCCAGTGGAACAACCACTTTACGATAGTACATCTATATATTTTTTTTTTGGGGGGGGGGGGGTATTCCCAGGTATTCCCAGGTATTCCTTAAAGAGGTGGGGTTTCAGGTGTCTCCGGAAGGTGGTGATTGACTCCGCTGTCCTGGCGTCGTGAGGGAGCTTGTTCCACCATTGGGGTGCCAGAGCAGCGAACAGTTTTGACTGGGCTGAGCGGGAACTGTGCTTCCGCAGAGGTAGTGGGGGCAGCAGGCCAGAGGTGGATGAACGCAGTGCCCTTGTTTGGGTGTAGGGACTGATCAGAGCCTGAAGGTACGGAGGTGCCGTTCCCCTCACAGCTCCGTAGGCAAGCACCATGGTCTTGTAGCAGATGCGAGCTTCAACTGGAAGCCAGTGGAGTGTGCGGAGGAACGGGGTGACGTGAGAGAACTTGGGAAGGTTGAACACCAGACGGGCTGCGGCGTTCTGGATGAGTTGTAGGGGTTTAACCTGTTAGGGCTAGGGGGCAGTATTTGCACGGCTGGATAAAAAAAATGTACCCGATTTAATCTGGTTACTAATCCTACCCAGTAACTAGAATATGCATATACTTATTATATATGGATAGAAACCACTCTAAAGTTTCTAAAACTGTTTGAATGGTGTCTGTGAGTATAACAGAACTCATTTGGCAGGCAAAACCCTGAGACATTTTCTGACAGGAAGTGGATACCTGATGTGTTGTATTACCTTTAAACCTATGCCATTGAAAAACACAGGGGCTGAGGAATATTTTGGCACTTCCTATTGCTTCCACTAGATGTCACCAGCCTTTACAAAGTGTTTTGAGTCTTCTGGAGGGAGATCTGACCGAACAAGAGCCATGGAACGATGATGGCCCATTAGACACCTGCGCGCGAAGTTCATGTTGGGTACCCTCGTTCCAATACGTTATAAAAGAGTATGCATTCGTCCACCTTGAATATTATTCATGTTCTGGTTAAAAAAAGGCCCTAATGATTTATGCTATACAACGTTTGACATGTTTGAACGAACGGAAATATATTTTTTCCCCTCGTTCATGAAGTGAAGTCCGGCGGGCTTAGATCATGTGCTAACAAGACAGAGATTTTTGGACATAAATGATGAGCTTTTTTGAACAAAACTACATTCGTTATGGACCTGTGATACCTGGAAGTGACATCTGATGAAGAGAATCAAAGGTAATGGATTATTTACATAGTATTTTCGATTTTAGATCTCCCCAACATGACGGCTTGTCTGTATCGCAACGCGTATTTTTCTGGGCGCAGTGCTCAGATAATTGCAAAGTGTGATTTCCCAGTAAGGTTATTTTTAAATCTGGCAAGTTGATTGCGTTCAAGAGATGTAAATCTATAATTCTTTAAATGACAATATAATATTTTACCAATGTTTTCTAATTTTAATTATTTAATTTGTGTTGCTGACTTGACTGCCGGTTATTGGAGGGAAACGATTTCCTCAACATCAATGCCATAGTAAACGCTGTTTTTGGATATAAATATGAACTTGATAGAACTAAAAATGCATGCATTGTCTAACATAATGTCCTAGGAGTGTCATCTGATGGAGATTGTAAAGGTTAGTGCATCATTTTAGCTGGTTTTATGGTTTTGGTGACCCTATCTTTGAATTGACAAAACATTACACACAACTTTTGTAAATGTACTGTCCTAACATACTCTAAATTTATGCTTTCGCCGTAAAACCTTTTGAAATCGTAAAACGTGGTTAGATTAAGGAGATGTTTATCTTTCAAAGGGTGTAAAATAGTTGTATGTTTGAAAAATTTGAATTTTGACATTTATTTGGATTCAAATTTGCCGCTCTTGAAATGCACCTGCTGTTGATGGAGTGCAACACGGGTGGGACGCTTGCGTCCCACCTAGCCTATAGAGGTTAATGGCACAGGCAGGGAGCCCCGCCAACAGCGAGTT
>NW_025549532.1:0-6583 GCF_905237065.1 Salmo salar | reverse complement strand
GCACCCTATTTCATTGTGGAGCTAGAGGAGTTAGAGCCCCTGTCTATGTTCGTAGATAAGATGAGAGCACCCCTCCAGCTAGGATGGAGTCCGTCACTCCTCAACAGGCCAGGCTTGGTCCTGTTTGTGGGTGAGTCCCAGAAAGAGGGCCAATTATCTACAAATTCATCTTTGGGAGGGGTAGAAAACAGTTTTCAACCAGCGATTGAGTTGTGAGACTCTGCTGTAGAGCTCATCACTCCCTAACTGGGAGGGGCCAGAGACAATTAATCGATGCCACACATCTTTCTAGCTGATTAACGCTGAAGCTATGTCGCGCTTGGTGACCTCTGACTGTTTCATCCTAACATCGTTGGTGCCGACGTGATAACAATATCTCTATACTCTCTACACTCGCCAGTTTTAGCTTTAGCCAGCACCGCCTTTAGATTAGCCTTAACGTCGGTAGCCCTGCCCCTGGTAAACAGTGTGTGATCGCTGGATGATTAGTTTTAAGTCTAATACTGCGGGTAATGGAGTCGCCAATGACTAGGGTTTTCAATTTGTCAGAGCTAATGGTGGGAGCCGCAGCCTCAGACCTACAACGGGAGGAGTAGAGACCAGAGAATTCTCGGCCTCCGACTCCGACTCGCTTAATGGGGGAGAACCGGTTGAAAGTTTCTGTCGGCTGAATAAGTGACACCGGGTTGAGCATTCCTACAGCTGTTTCCCTCCAGAAGCCATGGAGAAACATGTCCGTCCGGGGACCGTGCGAGGGGTTTATACTAATGTTACTATCTGTACTTACTGGTGGCACAGACGCTGTTTCATCCTTTCCTACACTGAAATTACCCTTGCCTAACGATCGCGCCTGAAGCTGGGACTTGCAGCACAGCTATCCTTGCCGTAAGGCGATCGTTCTCCTGTATATTATAGGTACAACGACTGCAATTAGAAGGCATCATGTTAATGTTACTTAGCTTCGGCTGTTTGAAGTCCTGACGAACCATGTCCAGATAAACCTCCGGGGTGAAAAAGCAATTGAATGAAAAAGTTGAGTGCGGGAAAAGTAAAAATATACTGGTAATGAAAAAGTAAAAAAACGTCAGGTAGCAAAGTAAGATCGGCAACAAAACGCACAGTAGCGTAAACAAGTCTGCAAGTTGTGACCGGAAACAGGAAACAGCCTGCGACACTATTTGTCACATACACATGGTTAACAGATGTTAATGCGAGTGTAATGAAATGCTTGTGCTTCTAGTTCCGACAGTGCAGTAATATCTAACAAGTAATCAAAAAATTCCCCAACAACTACCTAATATGCACAAATCTAAAGGGGTGAATGAGAATATGTACATGTAAGTATATGGATGAGCAATGGCCGTGCGGCATAGGCAAGCTGCAATAGATGGTATAAAATACAGTATAAACATGTGATATGAGTAATGTAAGATATGTAAACATTATTAATGTGGAACTATTTAGAGTGCATTATATAAAGTGACTAGTTATCCATTTATTAAAGTGTCCAGTGATTGGGTCTCAATGTAGGCAGCCTGATGGCCTTGAGATAGAAGCTGTTTTTCAGTCTCTCGGTCCCAGCTTTGATGCTGGTGTGAACAGCGGTGTAAACAGGCAGTGGCTCGGGTGTTTGATGTCCTTGATCTTTTTGGCCTTCCTGTGACATCGGGTGCTGTAGGTGTCATGGAGGGCAGGTAGTTTGCCCTCGGTGATGCGTTGTGCAGACTGCACCACCCTCTGGAGAGCCTTGCGGTTGAGGGCGGTGCAGTTGCCGTACTAGGCTGTGATAGAGCCTGACAGGATGCTCTTGATTGTGCATCTGCAAAAGTTTGTCAGTGTTTTGGGTGACAAGCCACATTTCTTCAGCCTCCTGAGGTTGAAGAGGCGCTGTTACGCCTTCTTGACCTCACTTTCTGTGTTGGTGGACCATTTCAATTTGTCTGTGATGTGTACGCTGAGGAACTTAAAACTTTCCACCTTCTCCACTGCTGTCCCTTCGATGTGGATAGGGGGGTGCTCCCTCTGCTGTTTCCTGAAATCCACAATCATCTCCTTTGTTTTGTTGATGCTGAGTAAGAGGTTGTTTTCCTGACACCACACTCAGAATACCCTCACCACATCCCTGTAGGTTGTCTTGTCGTTGTTGGTAATCAAGCTTCTGTTGTGTCGTCTGCAAACTTGATGATTGAGTTGGAGGCGTGCATGTCCACGCAGTCGTGGGTGAACAGGGAGTACAGGAGGGGGCTGAGCGTGCACCCGTGTGGGGCCCCAGTGTTGAGGGTCAGCGACGTGGAGATGTTGTTTCCTACCTTCACCACCTGGGGACGGCCCGTCAGAAAGTCCAGTACCCAATTGCACAGGGCGGGGTTGAGACCCAGGGCCTCCAGCTTGATGATGAGCTTGGAGGGTACTATGGTGTTGAATGCTGAGCTGTAGTCAATGAACAGCATTCTTACATAGGTGTTCCTTTTGTCCAGATGGGATAGGGCAGTGGGCAGTGTGATGGCGATTGCATTGTCTGTGGACCTGAATGGGGGCGATATGCAAACTGAAGTGGGTCTAGGATGGCCGGTAATGTGGAGGTGATACGATCCTTGACTAGTCTCTCAAAGCACTTCATAATGACAGAAGTGAGTGCTACAGGGCGGTAGTCATTTAGCTCAGTTACCTTTGCCTTCTTGGGTACAGAAACAATGGTAGCCATCATGAAGCATGTGGGGACAACAGACTGGGACAGGGAGAGATTGAATATGTCAGTAAACACACCAGCCAGCTGGTCTGCGCATGCTCTGAGGACGCAGCTAGGGATGCCGTCTGGGCTAGCAGCCTTGCGAGGGTTAGCATGTTTAAATGTTTTACTCACGTCAGCCACTGAGATGGAGGGGGGAGTAGTCTTTGTTAGCAATCCGCGACGGTGGCACTGTATTGTCCTCAAAGCGGGCAAAGAATGTGTTTAGTTTGTCTGGAAGCGTGACGTCGGTGTCCGTGACGTGGCTGGATTTCTTTTTGTAGACCGTGATTACCTGTAGACCCTGCCACATTCGTCTCGTGTCTGAACTGTTGAATTGCGACTCCACCTTGTCCCTGTACTGGCATTTCACTTGTTTGATTGCCTTGTGGAGGGAATAGCTATACTGTTTATATTCAGACATATTCCCAGACCTCTTTTTCCATGGTTAAATGCAGTGGATTGCGCTTTCAGTTTTGCGCGAATGCCGCCATCGATCCACGGTTTCTGGTTAGGGTAGGTTTTAATAGTCACAGTGGGTACCACATCTCCAATGCACTCCTTTATAAACGCACTCACCGAGTCAGCGTATAGGTCGATGTTGTTCTCTGAGGCAGACCGGGAACATATTCCATTCCGCATGAATCAAACAATCTTGAAGTGTGGCTTCTGATTGGTTGGACCAGCGTTGAATGGTTCTCGTCACTGGTACATCCTGTTTGAGTTCCTGCCTATAAGACGTAGGGAGCAAGATGGCGTCGTGGTCGGATTTGCCGAAGGGAGATGCATTCTTTCTATGCTTCCTGTTCTTAAGTTAGTTTTAGCGTATATTACTTATATTACTTTCGGTTTTGTACACCAGCTTCATACAGCTGAAAATATAATATTTTGGGTTATGGAAAATATATTTCACAGTGGTTTAGATGGTACAATGTTTCTCAACAGTGTCATGACGTTGGCCTCTTTGAGTACAAGGAGGACAGTTGACCCCCTCCCCTTGCACCATCCCCAACCTACTCCCCACCCAGTCCCTGTGAAGGAGTGCTAAAATTCCAGAGAAGAGTCTCTGGCCACATGGCCCATAGAGAGACACAGGAAATTCTTCCAACTCCACAGAATTGGGGAGCCAAGCATTTGTGTTCTGGAGAAGCTATGGAAGATTGGTGAAGAATCCAGCTACGAACTGGTCCGCTTGGTACAATTTTGTGATACTCAGAAGAGACAATATAGCCATATTACCATACAACTGTTTGAATAATAGCCTCAGCGATGAGACTTGCATCCACATGGTTGTATAAAATGTATTAATAAGGATAAAGCTATTTGTAATACATTGAGATGCTATGTACTGATGTTAATGTGATAGAATTGTATTTCTGTACCAAGCTTAACCTGTTAGGGCTAGGGGGCAGTATTGACACGGCTGGATAAAAAACATACCCGATTTAATCTGGTTACCACTCCTACCCAGTAACTAGAATATGCATATACTTATTACATATGGATAGAAAACACCCTAAAGTTTCTAAAACTGTTTGAATGGTGTCTGTGAGTATAACAGAACTCAAATGGCAGGTCAAAACCTGAGAGATTCCTTTACAGGAAGTGGCCTGTCTGACCATTTCTTGAACTTCTTTTCCATCTCTATCTTTTACTAAGGATCTCTGCTCTAACGTGACACTTCCCACGTCGTCCATAGGCGCTCAGAGCCCGGGAAAAAAACAGAATGTCGTCATTCCAGCCCCAGGCTGAAACACATTATCGCCTTTCTCAAGTGGCCGATCAAGGGACTCTGGGCTTATGCGCATGACCCGACCGCCCCCGCCTTTGTGATTTTTTTCCTCTGTTTGCCGAAAAGGAGATTCCCTGTCAGAATATTATCGCTTTTTACGAGAAAAATGGGCGTAAAATTGATTTTAAACAGCGGTTGACATGCTTCAAGTACGGTAATGGAATATTTAGAATTTTATTGTCACGAATTGCGCCAATGCGAGCGACACTTCTTTACCATTTCGGATAGTGTCTGGAACGCACGAACAAAACGCCGCTATTCGGATATAACGATGGATTATTTTGGACCAAACCAACATTTGTTATTGAAGTAGCAGTCCTGGGTGTGCATTCTGACGAAGACAACAAAAGGTAATCAAACTTTTATAATAGTAAATATGATTATGGTGAGTGCTAAACTTGCCGGGTGTCTAAATAGCGAGCCCGTGATGCCTGGGCTATGTACTTAGAATATTGCAAAATGTGCTTTCACCAAAAAGCTATTTTAAAATCGGACATATCGAGTGCATAGAGGAGGTCTGTATCTATAATTCTTAAAATAATTGTTATGCTTTTTGTGAACGTTTATCGTGAGTAATTTAGTAAAATGTTAGCGAATTCCCGGAAGTTTGCGGGGGTATGCTAGTTCTGAACGTCACATGCTAATGTAAAAAGCTGGTTTTGATATAAATATGAACTTGATTGAACAAAACATGCATGTATTGCATAACATAATGTCCTAGGGTTGTCATCTGATGAAGATCATCAAAGGTGAGTGCTGCATTTAGCTGTCTTCTGGGTTTTGGGTGACATTATATGCTGGCTTGAAAAATGGGTGTCTGATTATTTCTGGCTTGGTACTCTGCTGACATAATCTAATGTTTTGCTTTCGTTGTAAAAGCCTTTTTGAAATCGGACAGTGTGGTTAGATTAACGAGAGTCTTGTCTTTAAATAGCTGTAAAATAGTCATATGTTTGAGAAATTGAAGTAATAGGATTTTTAAGGTTTTGAAAATCGCGCCACAGGCTGCAAGTGGCTGTTACGTAGGTGGGACGCAAGCGTCCCACCTAGCCCATAGAGGTTAACTCAGTCATCGGCACGCCCCCAGGGACACAGACAGGACCAGGCGTCATTTGACAAGCCTGTTCTATGTTCACTATAAAACCCACCCTGATTTACTTGTCTAACAGACCCGGCCTCCACTCCATTGCGAGTTGGCCAATAGGTTTGACCATCCAAGTACTCTACTGAAAGTGAACTATACCACGTGGTTAACTTTTAGACTATCGATACCGACAGAATAAGAACAAGTCTTTGATATTAATTATTAGTCTGCAGCTAAGTAAATTATATCATTGAACGCGAAGACCAACGAAACATCCATTCTATAACGACATTAATGAATGTCGCTTTGAAAGATCCATTCTAACCGAGAGAGAGAGAGCGAGAGAGAGAGAGAGAGAGAGAGAGAGAGAGAGAGAACTCTCCAACAGAACGACGCTCCAACAAGGATCCCGACGACACACTGAGCGTAAATATATATGATTGCAATTGTTCCCGAATGAGTGAGCGTTCAATTGTCAATTGTTAATATTAATGAACTCTGTGTACCTCCTCAGCTGAACATTTTGTGACCCATTGTTCTACAAGACACCAGCCAGGCCTGTTTAGACCACTAGGGCACATTACTCTACCAATTCTTTGTGATGATAATTACTGTTTGTATACTTTCTGTGAATTACTTAGTTTAGTAAATAAATGATTTTAAGACAATTGATGTATGGATGATTTTAGTAAAGACTGGGTTCGTGCAGATACAACAATTTACGACGTTTGAATGAGACTGACGAGGTAAAATACACCATTTAAACCAGAAGATAACGGCCTATACTATAATAGAATATAATATATAATGTTATAATATAGGAAAGTTATATTAGGAAAATTATAACTTTGTAATCTGAATATTTTCCTTGGTGCCCCGATCTCCTAGTTAATTACAATTAAATGATGAATCAGTTTTATCGGCGTGATAATAATTACAGGGAGTTAATTGATAAACATGTCTTCAGTTTAATGGTACC
>NW_025549531.1:0-13877 GCF_905237065.1 Salmo salar | reverse complement strand
TGGGCAGAACTGAAAAGGTGTGTGCGAGAGCAAGGAGGCCTACAAACCTGACTCAGTTACACCAGCTCCGTCAGGAGGAATGGGCCAAAATTCACCCACTTATTGTGGGAAAGCTTTGGAAGGCTACCTTTGTTTGACCCAAGTTAAACAATTCTAAAGGCAATGCTACCAAATACTAATTGAGTGTATGCTAAACTTCTGACCCACTGGGAATGTGATGAAAGAAATAAAAGCTGAAATAAATCATTCTCTCTACTATTATTTATTGACATTTTACATTCTTAAAATAAAGTGGTGATCCTAACTGACTTCCTAAAACAGGGAATTGTTACTAGGATTAAATGTCGGAATTGTAGAAAACTTAGTATAAATGTATTTGGCTTAGGTGTTAATGTAATCTTCCGACTTCAACTGTATGGAATAATAGTTTTGATATCTTCACTTTTATTCTATAATGCTTAGAAAATTCTATAGTAAAGAAAAACCATAGGAATGAGTTGGTGTCTTAACATTTGTGTTTTTGTACAGTACTCAATACCAATCTGTGAGTTAATTTGGCCGAATGAGCTACTGCGTAAAATATTGCAATGCATGTTGGATTGAGCACCCACTATTCATTTTCAAGGGGTGTTGATTAAGCACTTTTCTTCTCAACACAATACACGCAATAAATGTGAGTCGACATTTCAAATATTTTTGGGTGCCTCATGGGGATTCAAACTTACACCTATGTGACTGTCTCCCTGAGAGCAAGGTGCTGGATCGCTGAAGGCCAATGGCTGATATAGCCAAACTCTCTCTCTCCTGGGAGTTGGCCGGTTTTATAACTTAACAAAGATCGTAAATACCTGGGTAGAAACTCTCCCTTTGTCTCTGCAGTATTGAGAATGGAATGTCTGAGTGTTACAGAAGAGAGACTCTTGCCTAAAAACTTTAACATAAAAAGATTGGACATTGGAACATTAGTTTTGAAATCCAAACATTTGGAATGGTGGGGGATCCAAACAATTATCATGTCATATATCATTTAGTATTTTGTGATGTCATTAAGGATGGTATAACAAGATACCTGTAACTGAGTGTACACATCCTTGTTGTCAGGTTTGCATCTAAATGTTGTATAAAATACATTAAGTACAGTGAGGGAAAAAAGTTATTTGATCCCCTGCTGATGTTGTGCGTTTGCCCACTGACAAAAGAAAATGATCAGTCTATAATTTTAATGGTAGGTTTATTGAACAGTGAGAGGCAAGAATAACAACAAAAATGCAGAAAAACGCAAGTCAAAAATGTTATAAATTGATTTGCATTTTAATGAGAAATAAGTATTTGACCCCTTTGAAAAACATGACTTAGTACTTTGGGTGGGGCAAAACCCTTGTTTGGCAATCATACAGAGGTCAGACGTTCCTTTGTAGTGGCCACCGAGGGTTTGCACACATCTCAGGAGGGATTTTGTCCCACTCCTCTTTGCAGATCTTCTCCAAGTCATTAAGGTTTCTCGAGGCTGGACGTTTGGTAACTCGAAACTTCATCTCCCCTCCACAGATTTTCTATGGGATTAACCTGTTAGGGCTTAGGGGGCTTAGTATTGACACGGCTGGATAAAAACGTTACCCGAATTTAATCTGATTACTACTCCTGCCCAGTAACTAGAATATCTTATAATTATTGGCTTTGGATAGAAAACACCCTAAAGTTTCTAAAACTGTTTGAATGGTGTCTGTGAGTATAAACAGAACTCATATGGCAGGCCAAAACCTGGGAGAAGATTCCATGCAGGAAGTGGCCTGTCTGACAATTTCTTGCCCTTCTTGATTATCTCTATCCATTACAGAGGATCTCTGCTATTCACGTTGACAATTCCTACGGCTCCCATGGGCTCTCAGAAGGCGGCAAAAAGCTGAATCGTGGCTTTGCAGGCTCTGGCTGATAAAAAGTAGCGCCGTTTGGGTAGTGGCTGCAGTACTGTGAGACTCAGGCGCGTCCGCGTCGACCGAATGCTTTGTTTTCTTTCCTCTGTTTACCTAAACGCGATTCCCGGTCGGAATATTATCGCTTTCTTCACGAGAAAAATGGCATAAAAATGGATTTTGGAAACCACGGTTGACATGCTTCAAGTCACGGTAATGGAATATTCTAGACATTTTGTCACGAATTGCGCCATACTCGTGACCCTTATTTACACTTCGGATAGTGTCTTGAACGCACAACAAAACACCGCTATTTGGATATAACTATGGATTATTTGGAACCAAACCAACATTTGTTATTGAAGAGAAGTCCTGGGAGTGCATTCTGACGAAGAACAGCAAAGGTAATCCAATTTTTATTATAGTAAATGGAGTTTGGTGAGGGCCAAACTTGGTGGGTGTCAAAATAGCTAGCCATGATGGCCAGGCTATCTACTCAGAATATTGCAAAATGTGCTTTCACCGAAAAGCTATTCTAAAATCGGACATAGCGATTGCATAAACGAGTTCTGTATCTATAATTCTGACAATATTTTTTTTTTTTTGAGTAATTTAGTAAATTCACGGAAGTGTTCGGTGGGAATGCTAGTTCTGAACGTCATGCTAATGTAAAAGCTGTTTTTTGATGTAAATATGAACTTGATTGAACAAAACATGCATGTATTGTATAACATAATGTCCTAGGAGTGTCATCTGATGAAAATCATCAAAGGTTAGTGCTGCATTTAGCTGTGGTTTTGTTTTTGTGACATTATATGCTAGCTTGAAAAATGGGTGTCTGATTATTTCTGGCTGGGTACTCTGCTGACATAATCTAATGTTTTGCTTTCGCTGTAAAGCCTTTTTGAAATCGGACAGTGTGGTTAGATAAAGGAGAGTCTTGTCTTTAAATGGTGTAAAATAGTCATATGTTTGAAAAATTGAAGTTTTTTGATTTTTTGAGAAATTTGTAATTCGCGCCACGCCTATCATTGATATTGAGCAGGTGTTCCGCTAGCGGAATGTCTAGATGTAAGAGGTTAAGAGGAAATTATTAATTGATGACTGGTATGATATCGATATATTCTGAATGAATTGGGGAAACGATAACTGATTAACCTGATGTGGCATAGGGGGATGTATTTCCACGGCCGGATGAAAAACGTACCCAAATTAAACAGCCTACTACTCGGGCCCAGATTCAAATATTTGCATATTATTAGTAGATTTGGATAGAAAACACTCTAAAGTTTCAAAAACTGTTTGAATGGTGTCTGTGAGTATAATAGAACTCATGTGGCAGGCAAAAACCCTGAGAAAAATTGAATCAGGAAGTGGAGAAATTAGAAATGTAGTTTTTCTTTTGAAACCTTCCCATTGAAAAACTACAGTGACATAGGATTTCGTTGCACCTCCTAACTTGCTTCCACTGGCTGTCAACAATCTTTAGGAACTGGTTTCATCCGTCACCTGTTACCGGGCAGAAAATTATGGCTCAGTCAATCAGTGGCCAGTCTGAGGACAGGTGTCTTGTGACGCTGCGTACACGTGACTTCGCTGTTCGTTATTTTTCTTCTGGAATGAATACCTATTGCCCGGTTGTAAAATTATCGCAATTTTACGTAAAAAAATACCCTAAAGGATTGATTGTAAACATCGTTTGACGTGTTTCTACAAACGTATCTGGTTTTGTACGGCTATCCGTTGCTTGGAAAATGCCTTTTTTTTGCTAAGGTGCTATGCTAAAATAATCTAATGTTTTGCTTTCACCGTAAAGCCATTTTGAAATCGGACAATGTGATTGGATTAACGAGTAGAGTATCTTTAAAATGCCGTATAATACTTGAATTTTAATTTTGAGCTAATTTTGGGGGAATTTCGCGCCGTGCTATCTCACTGGTTGTTGTCCAACCGATCCGTTAACGGGATTTTATCTCGAAGGGGTCGTCAAGAGGTTAATGACTCCAACCTAAGTATATGTAAACTTCCGACTTCAACTGTATGTGTTATTTCATACTTTGTAGAGAATGTAGAAAATAGTAAAAATTAAGAAAAACCTTGGAATGAGTAGGTGTGTCCAACCCCCCCCCCACACACAATCAATGAAATCTGTCATGCCAATTTTCCTTACACCCCTGCCTCCCATAATGGCTTATTTGCTCCTTGTTCACAGAGCTATTATAGACACTCTGTGTTATTGGAAATCAAAGAGGATTTTGGAAATCAAGCTTCCTCCTCAGGCGATTGGAGACAGCAGAGGTCACACTGTGTTACATGATTAGAAAGAGTGCCCCCTGACCTCTGTCTGTCTCTCTCTCCTTGCTTCATTTCTTTGCTCCCCTCTCTTTATTTCTTTCCCCTCTCTCTCTCTCTCTAGTTAGCTGCATCCTGATTCTCCACCCAACATCCCTCTTTCTCTTTCTCCCATCCTCCCTCCATTGTCTCTCTCTTTCCTCCCCTCTCTCTCCTTATTATCCTGTCTTGCTTCCTTTCCATCATTCCCTCCTTCCCTTCTCCCTCTTCTGGTCCTCTGGCAGTGGCAAATTAACTCTGAATTGACTGCAGCATAGCTCAGTGTAGAGACGAGTCACCCCTAGACACTGGTCTTAATGTCAGTTTTACCTTTAATTGTTAAAGTGATGCTCTGGAAGTTTTGTATAATTGTAGCCAGAAGTTTTGAAAGTGGTGCTCACGAGCCAAAATGGATCCCTGTTTTTTTGTGTACTACATCATCCATTTCGTATGTTACGTCCTTCAATAAATAATATATATATACATTATACACTGCCGATTTTGCAGGTTTTCCTACTTACAAAGCATGTAGAGGTCTGTAATTTTTATCATAGGTACACTTCAACTGTGAGAGACAGAATCTAAAACAAAAATCCAGAAAATCACATTGTATGATTTTTAAGTAATTAATTTGCATTTTAAGGTCCGGAATGGGGCAAACAAGCGTAAAAGGTAAATACAGACTGGAAGAAACACCTGGGTCATTTGCAGGAGGTACAAAGCATCTTTATTTTATTCCGAGTGAAATGTGAGTGGTGCTGTACTACCCTGAATATCATTAGAATTTTTACTTTTGCAAAACGGTTTGTTATGTTGTGCCCTACTAAATACAACCTAGTCAAACAGGGCCTCTGCTCCCTTTCCCCCTCCCGCTCCCCTTCCCCTTCCCTTTGCAGCCCCTCAGTGGTGCCCACTTTTCCCGAGCACCCAGATTGCCCTGTTTTTCCAGGGACCAAGGCTCGCTGGGAGTGCCAGGACAGGGACATTTCCTTTGATTCATGCCCAATACTGGGGACCACCGCTGTGGTAACCGTTTCAGCATGTGCCCTGGTGTTTGCTTTGCTCAAAGAGGTGGTAGAATGGATTGGAGGTACTTAACTAGACTGCTTTTACACTATATATACACACAAACGTTTATGGACACCCCTTCAAATTAGTGGATTCGACTATTTCAGCCACACCCGTTGATGACAGGTGTATAAAAATCGAGCATACAGCCATGCAATCTCCATAGACAAAATCATTACGCTACAGCATACAATGACATTCTAGATGATTCTGTGCTTCCAACATTGCGGCAACAGTTTGGGGAAGGCCCTTTGCTGTTTCAGCATGACAATGCCCCTGTGCACAAAGCGAGGTCCATACAGAAATTATTTTTTGAGATCGGTGTGGAAGAACTTGACTGGCCTGCACAGAGCCCTGACCTCAACCCCATCGAACACCTTTGGGATGAATTGTAACACCGACTGCGAGCCAGACCTAGTCGCCCAACATCAATGCCCTACCTCATTAATGCTCTTGTGGCTGAATGGAAGCAAGTCCCCTCAGAAATGTTTCAACATCTAGTGGAAAGCCTTCCCAGAAGAGTGGAGGCTGTTATAGCAGCAAAGAGGGGACCAACTCCATATTAAAAGCCATGATTTTGGAATGAGATGTTCAACAGAGAGAGTTTTGACTTTCTCTCTTACTTTTTCTCCCAGTTTGCCCCAGTTTACCCTAGCCAAAGACGCCCCCTTGTACAACCTCAAACTAGTCTCCAGGGCCTGTACATTAGGTCCTGCTCATCCCTAACTATCACTGAGACGTCATCAGCGTATGCTGACACTACTACTGTATCCCTGTCCCCAACCCTATGACAGGCAAACACACCCCCTGGAGCCTCTTGCATAACATGCCCAGAAGAAGGGGCTCAATTACAAGATTGTATAGCTGCCCCGACAAACAGAATCCCAGGCAAATGCCCTGCCCTACCCAGACTGGCCTACTGGAGCCTCCCCCCCAACTTGACCATGCATGAAGCCCCATACACTATTTTAACACAGGCCACTGCATTCTCTCCACAACCAAAAAGAGACAACACATTAAACAGATATTAAGGTCCACCCTATCAAAGTATTTCTCCTGGTATAAGGAAACCAAAGTTCACATTTGAAAGCCTTGACAGGTCCAGCATTTACTGTATGTCCTTGATTATGAACAGATTGTCTGTGATTAATCGTCCAGGTACACAGTGCACAACAATGTCCAGGTGGAGACTTGAGTCTGTTAGCGAGGGACCTTCGCAAAGACCCTATAGTCCACAGAGAGCAATGGCCTTCAGTTCTTTCGGTCACTCAAGTCCCCTTTTTGGGCAGGAGAGTTAATACAGCCTGCCAACAGCTTAGCGGCAAGTCCCCTACCCCGGCACATGTACGCAACACAAGTCATGTCCAATAATTCCCCAGAACGTCCGAAGGCAGACTGTGAAGCCCCGGGGTGTGGTCGGGGGCCATCTGAGAGACGGCGATAGAGAAAGTTTAGGAAGGTCCAAGAGCAAAGCCTGAGATAACCCAAGATAACAGAGTTCGGCTCTTTACAAATTAGAGTACAACTCCACAGCCTGCTCCCGCATCTCCCCCACAACAGAAGTTACACACACGCCCATCAGACAAATGAAAACAATGCATTTGCTTGGTTTCCTCACTATGATTTTCCAACCCAAAGAATAAAAGAGCTGGGAGCATCCATCTCTTTCAACATAGAAAATCTAGCTCTTACAAGTGATCCTTTTGCTTTCATCTGAAAAGAAATCACCCAGGTCCCTGTGTAGTTCAGATAGATTCACTTGAAGCCTCACCCTACCTTGCCCCACTAGCTCTGCCTCGCCTCATTTATGCTACGCTTAACTGTACTCTCCTGGGGCCTCATTTATGAATCATGCATAGGCACAAATTTGTGCGTAAACCATGCATGTGTTGGATCATTTCCATGCAAAGTGTGAGATTTATCAGTATGAACGTTTGCTTGAGTGTGCGTAAATTTACTCACAGCCATGACCATGTCTACGCACAGTGCCAAGTGGTGGAATAAGGGAACTGTTGGTCAAGCTTAGAACGGGAAAAATATATTTAAAAATCTGAAATTGAGAGAGGAATAATTCAATAATTTATGAATACAACATGTACAACAAATAATACAACAAATAATTAAAGAGCAGCAGTAAAATAACAATAGCGAGGCTATATACAGGGGGTACCGGTACAGAGTCAATGAGTGGGGGCACCGGTTAGTCGAGGTAATATATACATGTGGGTAGAGTTCTTATTAAAGTGACTTATGCATAGATAACAGTAAGCGGCAGCGTAACAGAGGGGGGCAATGCAAATAGTCTGGGTAGCCATTTGATTAGATGTTCAGTAGTCTTATAGCTTGGGGTAGAAGCTGTTTAGAAGCCTCTTGGACCTAGACTTGGCACTCCGGTACCGCTTGCCATGCGGTAGCAGAGAGAAAATCTATGACTAGTGTGTCTGCAGTCTTTGACAATTTTTAGGGCCTTCCTCTGACACCACCTAGTATAGAGGTCCTGGATGGCAGGAAGATTGCCCAAGTGATGTACTGGGCCGTACGCACTATCCCTGTAGTGCTTTGCGGTCGGAGGGCGAGCAGTTGACATACCAGGCAGTGATGCAACCAGTCAGGATGCTCTAGATGGTGCTGCTGTCTTTCAATATCTTGAGGGGGGGAATAAGTTTTGTCACGCCCTCTTCACAACTGTCTTGGTGTGCTTTGGACCATGTTAGTTTGTTGGTGATGTGGACACCAAGGAACATGAAGCTCTCAACCTGCTCCACAACAACCTCGTTGATGAGAATGCTCGGTCATCCTTTTCCTGTAGTCCATAATGATCTCCTAAGTCTTGATCACATTGAGGGAGAGGTTGTTGTCCTGGCACCACACGGCCAGGTCTCTGACCTCCTCCCTATATGCTGTCTAGTTATTGTTGGTGATCAGGCCTACCACTGTTGTGTCATTGGCACACTTAATGATGGTGTTGGAGTCGTGCCTGGCCGTGCAGTCATGAGTGAACAGAGAGTACAGGAGGGGACTGAGCACTCAATCTTGAGGGGCCCGTGTTGAGGATCAGCGTGGCGGATGTGTTGTTTTACCCTTACCACCTGGGGTCGGCCAGTCAGGAAGTCCAGGATCCAGTGGCAAAGGGAAGTGTTTAGTCCCAGGGTCCTTAGCTTATTGAGGACACTAAGGTGCTGAACACTGAGCTGTAGTCAATGAATAGCATTCTCACATAGGTGTTCCTTTTGTCTGGGTGTGAAACGGCAGTGTGGAGTGCAATAGAGATTGCATCATCTGTTTGGGCTGTATGCAAATTGGAGTGTCTCTAGTGTTTCTGGGATAATTGTGTTGATGTGAGCCACGACTAGCCTTTCAAAGCACTTCATGGCTACAGACGTTGAGTGTTACGGGTCGGTAGTCATTTAGGCAGGTTACGTTAGTGTTCTTGGGTACAGGGACTATGGTGGTCTGCTTGAAACATGTTGGCATTACAGACAGGGAGAGGTTGAAAATGTCAGTGAAGACACTTGCCAATTGGTCAGTGCATGCTCGGAGTACAGGTCCTGGTAATCCGTCTCGTCCTGCGCCTTGTGAATGTTAACCTGTTTAAAGGTCTTACTCACATCGGCTGCTGAGAACGTGATCACACAGTCGTCCAGAACAGCTGATGCTCTCATGCATGTTTCAGTGTTATTTGCCTCAAGTGAGCATAGAAGTAGTTTAGCTCGGTCCGATAGGCTCGTGTCACTGGGCAGCGCTCAGCTGTGCTTCCCCTTTGTAGTCTGTTATAGTTTGCAAGCCCTGCCACATCCGACGAGCGTCAGAGCCGGTGTAGTACCTAGGATAGGATAAAGTAATCCTTCTAACCCCCTCCTCCTTAAAAGATTTAGGATGCACTATTGTAAAGTGGTTGTTCCACTGGATATCATAAGGTGAATGCACCAATTTGTAAGTCGCTCTGGATAAGAGCGTCTGCTAAATGACTTAAATGTAATGTAATGTAAAATGTAGTACGATTCGATCTTTGTCCTGTATTGATGCGTTGCCTGTTTGATGGTTCGTCGGCGGGCATAGCGGGATTTATTTTAAGATTCCGGGTTAGAGTCCCGCTCCTTGAAAGTGGCAGCTCTAGCCTTTAGCTCAGTGCGGATGTTGCTTGTAATCCATAGCTTCTGGTTGGGGTATGTACGTTCAGTCACTGTGGGGACGACGTCATCGATGCACTTATTGATGAAGGAATCCGTAACATATTCCAGTCTGTGCTGGCAAAACAGTCCTGTAGCTTAACCTGTTAGGGCTAGGGGGCAGCATTTGCACGTCTGGATAAAAAAAATGTACCCGATTTAATCTGGTTACTAATCCTACCCAGTAACTAGAATATGCATATACTTATTATATATGGATAGAAAACACTCTAAAGTTTCTAAAACTGTTTGAATGGTGTCTGTGAGTATAACAGAACTCATTTGGCAGGCAAAACCCTGAGACATTTTCTGACAGGAAGTGGATACCTGATGTGTTGTATTGACTTTTAAACCTATCCCATTGAAAAACACAGGGGCTGAGGAATATTTTGGCACTTCCTATTGCTTCCACTAGATGTCACCAGCCTTTACAAAGTGTTTTGAGTCTTCTGGAGGGAGATCTGACCGAACAAGAGCCATGGAACGATGATGTCCCATTAGACACCTGGCGACGCGAGTTCATGTTGGGTACCCCTCGTTCCAATACGTTATAAAAGAGTATGCATTCGTCCACCTTGAATATTATTCATGTTCTGGTTAAAAAGGCCCTAATGATTTATGCTATACAACGTTTGACATGTTTGAACGAGCGTAAATATATTTTTTCCCCTGGTTCATGACGAAGTCCGGCTGGCTTAGATCATGTGCTAACAAGACGGAGATTTTGGACATAAATGATGAGCTTTTTTTGAACAAAACTACATTCGTTATGGACCTGTGATACCTGGAAGTGACATCTGATGAAGAGAATCAAAGGTAATGGATTATTTACATAGTATTTTTCGATTTTAGATCTCCCCAACATGACGTCTAGTCTGTATCATTGCAACGTATTTTTCTGGGCGCAGTGCTCAGATTATTGCAAAGTGTGATTTCCCAGTAAGGTTATTTTTAAATCTGGCGAAGTTGATTGCGTTCAAGAGATGTAAATCTATAATTCTTTAAATGACAATATAATATTTTACCAATGTTTTCTAATTTTAATTATTTAATTTGTGACGCTGACTTGACTGCCAGGTTATTGGAGGGAAACGATTTCCTCAACATCAATGCCATAGTAAAACGCTGTTTTTGGATATAAATATGAACTTGATAGAACTAAAAATGCATGCATTGTCTAACATAATGTCCTAGGAGTGTCATCTGATGGAGATTGTAAAAAGGTTAGTGCATCATTTTAGCTGGTTTTATGGTTTTGGTGACCCTGTCTTTGACTTGACAAAACATTACACACAACTCTTGTAAATGTACTGTCCTAACATACTCTAAATTTATGCTTTCGCCGTAAAACCTTTTTGAAATCGTGAAACGTGGTTAGATTAAGGAGATGTTTATCTTTCAAAGGGTGTAAAATAGTTGTATGTTTGAAAAATTAGAATTTTGACATTTATTTGGATTCAAATTTGCCGCTCTTGAAATGCACCTGCTGTTGATGGAGTGCACCACGGGTGGCACGCTAGCGTCCCACCTAGCCCATAGAGGTTAAGGAGATGTTTATCTTTCAAAGGGTGTAAAATAGTTGTATGTTTGAAAAATTTGAATTTTGACATTTATTTGGATTCAAATTTGCCGCTCTTGAAATGCACCTGCTGTTGATGGAGTGCACCACGGGTGGCACGCTAGCGTCCCACCTAGCCCATAGAGGTTAACATCTGCTTCATCTGACCACTTTTTTATTGACCGAGTCACTAGTGCTTCCTGCTTTATTTTTGCTTGTAAGCAGGAATCAGGAGGATATAATTATGGTCAGCTTTGCCAAATGGAGGGTGAGGGAGAGCTTTGTACACATCTCTGTGTGTGGAGTATAGGTGGTCTAGAGTTTTTTTTCCCCTCTGGTTGCACATTTAACATGCTGGTAGAAGTTAGGTAAAACGGATTTAAGTTTCCCTGCATTAACTTCTTGGGGCTATGTGGGACGCTAACGTGCCACCCGTGGAACACCCTATCAACAGCAGGTGCATTTCAAGAGCGGCAAATTTGAAACCAAATAAATGTCAAAATTCAAATTTTTCAAACATACAACTATCTTACACCCCTTTGAAAGATAAACATCTCCTTAATCTAACCACGTTGTCCGATTTCAAAAAGCTTTTACGGCTAAAGTAAAGTTAGATTATGTTAGGAGAGTACATTGACAATAGCTGTGTGTAATGTTTTGTCAATTCAAAGACAGGGTCACCAAAACCATAAAACCAGCCCTAAAATGATGCACTAACCTTTTACAATCTCCATCAGATGACACTCCTAGGACATTATGTTAGACAATGCATGCATTTTTAGTTCTATCAAGTTCATATTTATATCCAAAAACAGCGTTGTACTATGGCATTGATGTTGAAGGGAAATCGTTTCCTCCAATAACCGGCAGTCAAGTCAGAACCACAAATTAAATAATAAAAATTAGAAAACATTGGTAAAATATTATATTGTCATTTAAAGAATTATAGATTTACATCTCTTGAACGCAAATCAACTTGCCAGATTTAAAAATAACCTTACTGGGGAAATCACACTTTGCAATAATCTGAGCACTGCGCCCAGAAAATATGCTTTGCTATACAGACAAACGGCCATGTTGGAGAGATCTAAAATCGAAAATACTATGTAAATAATCCATTACCTTTGATTCTCTTCATCAGATGTCACTTCCAGGATCCCAGGTCCATAACGAATGTAGTTTTGTTCAAAAAAGCTCATCATTTATATCCAAAAAGCTCCGTGTTGTTAGCACATGATCTAAGCCAGCCGGACTTCGTCATGATTGAGGGGGAAAAATATATTTACGTTCATTCAAACATGTCAAACGTTGTATAGCATAAATCATTAGTGCCTTTTTACTCTATGGGACCGGGGGACAATTCGTCCCACCTACGTAACAGCCACTGCCATCCTGTGGGATTTTCAAAATCTTCAAAATCATATTACTTCAATTTCTCAAACATATGACTATTTTACAGCCATTTAAAGATAAGACTCTCGTTAATCTAACCACACATGTCCGATTTCAAAAAGGCTTTACAACGAAAGCAAAACATTAGATTATGTCAGCAGAGTACCAAGCCAGAAATAATCAGACACCCATTTTTCAAGCCAGCATATAATGTCACCAAAACCCAGAAGACAGCTAAATGCAAGCACTAACCTTTGATGGATCTTCATCAGATGACTCTCCTAGGACATTATGTTATAAGCAATACATGCATGTTTTGTTCAATCAAGTTCATATTTATATCAAAAACCAGCTTTTTTACATTAGCATGTGACGTTCAGAACTAGCATACCCCCGCAAACTTCGGGAATTGCTAACATTTTTACTAAATTACTCACGATAAACGTTCACAAAAAAGCATAACAATTATTTTAAGAATTATAGATGCAGACCTCCTCTATGCACTCGATATGTCCGATTTTAAAATAGCTTTTGGGTGAAAGCACATTTTCAATATTCTAAGTACATACCCCAGGCATCACGGGCTCGCTATTTAGACACCCGGCAAGTTTAGCACTCACCATAATCATATTTACTATTATAAAAATGTCATTACCTTTTTGTTGTCTTCGTCAGAATGCACACCCAGGACGTCTACTTCAATAACAAATGTTGGTTTGGTCCAAAATAATCCATCGTTATATCCGAATAGCGGCGTTTTGTTCGATGCGTTCCAGACACTATCCGAAATAGTAAAGAAGTGTCGCGGCTTAACGCAATTCCTGACAATAAAATTCAAAGTATTCAATTGCCGTCGTCGAAGCATGTCAACCGCTGTTTAAAATCAATTTTACGTCATTTTTTCTCGTAGAAAAGCGATAAAATTCCGACAGGGAATCTCCTTTTCGGCAAACAGAGGAAAAAATCCCAAAGGCGGGGGCGGTCGGGTCACGCGCATAAGCTAGTGTCTCTTGATGGGCCACTTGAGAAAGGCGATAATGTGTTTCAGCCTGGGGCTGGAATGACGACATTCTCTTTTTTCCGGGCTCTGAGACCTATGGACGACGTGGGAAGTGTCACTTAGAGCAGAGATCCTTAGTAAATGATAGAGATGGCAAAGAAGTTCCAGAAATGGTCAGACAGGCCACTTCCTGTAAAGGAATCTCTCAGGTTTTGACCTGCCATTTGAGTTCTGTTATACTCACAGACACCATTCAAACAGTTTTAGAAAATTTAGGGTGTTTTCTATCCATATGTAATAAGTATATGCATATTCTAGTTACTGAGTAGGAGTGTAACCTTAGATTAAATCGGGTATGTTTTTTATCCAGCCGTCAATTGCTGCCCCCTAGCCCTAACAGGTTAACCAGAAACATGAATAATATTCAAGGTGGACGAATGCATTCT
>NW_025549530.1:0-5282 GCF_905237065.1 Salmo salar | reverse complement strand
ATGTTGGAGAGATCTAAAATCGAAAATACTATGTAAAAACTAATCCATTACCTTTGATTCTCTTCATCGATGTCACTTCCAGGAATCCCAGGTCCATAACGAATGTAGTTTTGTTCAAAAAAGCTCATCATTTATGCCCAAAAAGCTCTGTGTTGTTAGCACATGATCTAAGCCCGCCGGACATCACTTCATGAACGAGGGGAAAAAATATCTTTACGTTCGTTCAAACATGTCAAACGTTGTATAGCATAAATCATTAGTGCCTTTTAACCAGAACATGAATAATATTCAAGGTGGCGGATGCGTTCTCTTTTAAAACGTATTGGAACGAGGGATACCCAACATGACCTCGCGCGCCAGAGTCTAATCGGCCATCACCGCTCCAAGGCTCTTGTTCGGTCAGATCTCATAGTAGAAGATTCAAAACACTTTGTAAAGGCTGGTGACATCTAGTGGAAGCAATAGGAAGTGCCAAAACATTAATCAGCCCCTGTGTGTTTCAATGGCATAGGCGTAAAGGTAATTCAACACATCAGGTATCCACTTCCTGTCAGAAAATGTCTCAGGGTTTTGCCTGCCAAATGAGTTCTGTTATACTCACAGACACCATTCAAACAGTTTTAGAAACTTTAGGGTGTTTTCTATCCATATATAATAAGTATATGCATATTCTAGTTACTGGGTAGGATTAGTAACCAGATTAAATCGGGTACGTTTTTTTATCCAGCCGTGAAAATACTGCCCCTAGCCCCAACACGTTAACAGTGAAGGAGGCGGGAAAGAAATGGTCTATGTCTGTAATCATATAGTCTACTATGCTGTGGACAGGAGGTGAGCAACAGGTGAATCTCCCCAAAGAGTAACCTACCTTTGACAAAGTAGAGACCCAGGCTTCGACAGAGCTGCAACAGATCCCTTCCATTTTTGTTGATGGTTCTGTCACTGTTGTTTCTATGGGGGAGATTACGACAGTTGGAAACAGTATGGCCTGTAAGAAAGTCCTCCCCTCGTGTGGTTGTTAGAACAGGTAGTGTTCCTGTTCGTTCATTTATGTCCCCACAGACGAGCACATTTCCCTGGGACTGGAAATGGCACGTCTCTTCCTCAAGGATGGGGAATATCTCCTTTGAGTAATATGGGTATTTTGGGGGGGATATATATTGTGCAAAAGAACACATATTTTTCTGTCAGTACAAGTTTTTTTTATTTTTTACCAAATGTGATATTTACCCATTTTGCGGGGATCAATTAGATTTTGAAGTTTGGTTTTGTAGCAAATGATCAATCCTCCAGATTCTCTGCCTCTATTGACAGAGCTATGTTTCTGTGACGGCACAATTACCTTTCTGTAGCCTGTGGGACAGTGAGTGACAATGTCTGCCTTACACCATGTCTCCTGCAGAATGATGATATCAACATATTTAAGATTTTTTTTACTACAGTGCTAAACTCTTTGGTCCAAAGTTTGATGAGTTCAGGCTCTCAATGTTCCACATGCTCACTGATAGCGATTTCATGTTACAAAAAGAAAGGGGGGCAAGGTCTGGGTGAGTGTGGGTCAGTGGGGCGGAGCGGTGTTCGGGGTGGTGTGGGGTTGCAGCTTCTCTCTCTCATCTCTCCCTCATTCTTGCCTTACAAAGAATCCATTTTCTTCCAAAAATGGTTCTTAGGATGATCTAGACGTTCCGCTAGCGGAACACCTGCTCCAATATCCAATGATAGGCATGGCGCGAATTTCAAATTCCTCAAAAATACAAAAACTTCAATTTTTCAAACATATGACTATTTCACAGCATTTTAAAGACAAGACTCTCCTTTATCTAACCACACTGTCCGATTTCAAAAAGGCTTTACAGCGAAAGCAAAACATTAGATTATGTCAGCAGAGTACCAAGCCAGAAATAATCAGACACCCATTTTTCAAGCTAGCATATAATGTCACAAAAACCCAGAAGACAGCTAAATGCAGCACTAACCTTTGATGATCTTCATCAGATGACACACCTAGGACATTATGTTATACAATACATGCATGTTTTGTTCAATCAAGTTCATATTTATATCAAAAACCAGCTTTTTACATTAGCATGTGCGTTCAGAACTAGCATACCCCGCAAACTTCGGGGGAATTTGCTAACAATTTACTAAATTACTCACGATAAACGTTCACAAAAGCATAAAAATTATTTTAAGAATTATAGATACAGAACTCCTCTATGCACTCGATCATGTCCGATTTTAAAATAGCTTTTTGGTGAAAGCACATTTTGCAATATTCTAAGTACATAGCCCAGCCATCACGGGCTAGCTATTTAGACACCCGGCAAGTTTAGCCTTCACCAAAATCAGATTTACTATTATAAAAGTTTGATTACCTTTTGTTGTCTTTGTCAGAATGCACTCCCAGGACTGCTACTTCGTAATAACAAATGTTGGTTTGGTCCAAAATAATCCATCGTTTTATCCGAATAGCGGCGTTTTGTTCGTGCGTCCCAGACACTATCCGAAATGGTAAATCAGGGTCGAATGCGCATGGCGCAATTCATGACAAAAAAATTCTAAATATTCCATTACCGTACTTCGAAGCATGTCAACCGCTGTTTAAAATCAATTTTTATGCAATTTATCTCGTAAAAGCGACAATATTCCGACCGGGAATCTCCTTTTCGGCAAACAGAGGAAAAATCACAAAGACGGGGGCGGCCAGGGCACGCGCCTAAGCCCACAGTCCCTTGATCGGCCACTTGAGAAAGGCGATAATGTGTTTCAGCCTGGGGCTGGGATGACGACATTCAGGTTTTCCCGGGCTCTGAGCGCCCATGGAAGACGTAGGAAGTGTCACGTTAGAGCAGAGATCCTTTGTAAAAGATAGAGATGGCATCGAAGTTCAAGAAATGGTCAGACAGGCCACTTCAGGTAAAGGAATCTCTCAGGTTTTGACCTGCCATTTGAGTTCTGTTATACTCACAGACACCATTCAAACAGTTTTAGAAACTTTGGAGTGTTTTCTATCCAAAGCCAATAATTATATGCATATTCTAGTTACTGGGCAGGAGTAGTAACCAGATTAAATCGGGTACGTTTTTTATCCAGCCGTGAAAATACTGCCCCCTAGCCATAACAGGTTAAAGGTTCTATATAGAACCCTTTGCCTTAGAAAGAATCCTTGTCTTCCAAAAAGGGTTCTTCTGATCAAAACAGTTATTGGTAGAACCCTATCCCTCTTCAAAGAACCATTGGAACCCTTTTTTCTAAGAGTGTCGGTATTCTGCTCTAAGGAAGTGAGTGGTTCTAACAGTGAGAAGGTTCAAGCTTGCGTACTCAGATATTATAATTTACTGGATTCCAGTAGCCCAAAGCACTTTACTAGCTTACTAGCACTGACAACTTCTTTATTGAGGAAAATGTGGTGACTACGACTGTGATATGTGGTTGTCTCACCTAGCTATCTTAAGAAGAATGCACTTACTCTAAGTCGCACTAGATAAGAGCATCTTCTAAATGACAAAAATGTAAAATGAACAATTACCAGGCCTTGGTATCAACTCCACGATCTACACTCCATCTCCCTTATCGTCCAGGTCTCTTTGAAATACGGTCATAACATAGTCTATAATTACATAGCCATTGCCAATAAAGACAATATTCAACGGTGGCTTAAGGCTAACGTCATGTGAACCGTACCGTTTGTGGCCCCATACGCTCGTGGCATCGTTAGCTCTGCATTAGCATCCTTTGCTAATAAGTAGCCTATTAGCGTAATGGCGGTGCGGTGTGATTTGCAGCAGTGTAATTCTACTACGGTGCTAGCCATTGGACCTAAAGGCTAGTCAGTCATTCTCCGTGGATAGCTTCTGACATGTTAACCTCTATGGGCTAGGTGGGACGCTAGCGTGCCACCCGTGGTGCACTCCATTAACAGCAGGTGCATTTCAAGAGCGGCAAATTTGAATCCAAATAAATGTCAAAATTCAAATTTTTCAAACATACAACTATTTTACACCCTTTGAAAGATAAACATCTCCTTAATCTAACCACGTTTTACGATTTCAAAAAGGTTTTCACGAGCGAAAGCATAAATCTAGAGTATGTTAGGAGAGTACATTTACAAGAGTTGTGTGTAATGTTTTGTCAAGTCAAAGACAGGGTCACCAAAACCATAAAACCAGCTAAAATGATGCACTAACCTTTACAATCTCCATCAGATGACACTCCTAGGACATTATGTTAGACAATGCATGCATTTTTAGTTCCATCAAGTTCATATTTATATCCAAAAACAGCGTTTTACTATGGCATTGATGTTGAGGAAATCGTTTCCCCCAATAACCGGCAGTCAAGTCAGCGTCACAAATTAAATAATTAAAATTAGAAAACATTGGTAAAATATTATATTGTCATTTAAAGAATTATAGATTTACATCTCTTGAACGCAATCAACTTGCCAGATTTAAAAATAACCTTACTGGGAAATCACACTTTGCAATAATCTGAGCACTGCGCCCAGAAAAATACGCTTATCGGATACAGACTCAGTCGTCATGTTGGGGAGATCTAAAATCGAAAATACTATGTAAATAATCCATTACCTTTGATTCTCTTCATCAGATGTCACTTCCAGGTATCACAGGTCCATAACGAATGTAGTTTTGTTCAAAAAAGCTCATCATTTATGTCCAAAAATCTCCGTCTTGTTAGCACATGATCTAAGCCAGCGACTTCGGTCATGAACGAGGGGAAAAAATATATTTACGTTCGTTCAAACATGTCAAACGTTGTATAGCATAAATCATTAGGGCCTTTTTAACCAGAACATGAATAATATTCAAGGTGGACGAATGCATACTCTTTATAACGTATTGGAACGAGGGTACCCAACATGAACTCGCGCCAGGTGTCTAATGGGACATCATCGTTCCATGGCTCTTGTTCGGTCAGATCTCCCCTCCAGAAGACTCAAAACACTTTGTAAAGGCTGGTGACATCTAGTGGAAGCAATAGGAAGTGCCAAAATATTCCTCAGCCCCTGTGTTTTTCAATGGGATAGGTTTAAGGTAATACAACACATCAGGTATCCACTTCCTGTCAGAAAATGTCTCAGGGTTTTGCCTGCCAAATGAGTTCTGTTATACTCACAGACACCATTCAAACAGTTTTAGAAACTTTAGAGTGTTTTCTATCCATATATAATAAGTATATGCATATTCTAGTTACTGGGTAGGATTAGTAACCAGATTAAATCGGGTACATTTTTTTTTATCCAGACGTGCAAATGCTGCCCC
>NW_025549529.1:0-13208 GCF_905237065.1 Salmo salar | reverse complement strand
AGCATGGCGCAATTCGTGACAAAAAATGTCTAAATATTCCATTACCGTACTTCGAAGCATGTCAACCGCTGTTTAACTTTTAGACTATTGATACTGACAGAATAAGAACAAGTCTTTGATATTAATTATTAGTCTGCAGCTAAGTAAATTATATCATTGAACGCGAAGACCAACGAAACAACCATTCGGTGACGACATTAACCTCTCTAGGCTAGGCGGGACGAATTCGTCCCACCTACGTAACAGCGACGGCTATCCTGTGGCGCGATTTTCAAAACCTTAAAAATCCTATTACTTCAATTTCTCAAACATATGACTATTTTACAGCCATTTAAAGATAAGACTCTCGTTAATCTAACCACACTGTCCGATTTCAAAAAGGCTTTACAACGAAAGCAAAACATTAGATTATGTCAGCAGAGTACCAAGCCAGAAATAATCAGACACCCATTTTTCAAGCCAGCATGTAATGTCACCAAAACCCAGAAGACAGCTAAATGCAGCACTCACCTTTGATGATCTTCATCAGATGACAACCCTAGGACATTATGTTAAACAATACATACATGTTTTGTTCAATCAAGTTCATATTTATATCAAAAACCAGCTTTTTACATTAGCATGTGACGTTCAGAACTAGCATACCCCCCGCAAACTTCCGGGGAATTCGCTAACATTTTACTAAATTACTCACGATAAACGTTCACAAAAAGCATAACAATTATTTTAAGAATTATAGATACAGACCTCCTCCATGCACTCGATATGTCCGATTTTAAAATAGCTTTTTGGTGAAAGCACATTTTGCAATATTCTAAGTACATAGCCCAGGCATCACGGGCTCGCTATTTAGACACCCGGCAAGTTTAGCACTCACCATAATCATATTTACTATTATAAAAATGTCATTACCTTTTGTTGTCTTCGTCAGAATACACACCCAGGACAGCTACTTCAATAACAAATGTTGGTTTGGTCCAAAATAATCCATCGTTATATCCGAATAGCGGCGTTTTGTTCGTATGCGTTCCAGACACTATCCGAAATAGTAAAGAAGTGTCACGCGCTTGGCGCAATTCGTGACAATAAAATTCTAAGTATTCCATTACCGTACGTCGAAGCATGTCAACCGCTGTTTAAAATCAATTTTTACGACATTTTTCTCGTAGAAAGCGATAATATTCCGACAGGGAATCTCCTTTCGGCAAACAGAGGAAAAAAATCCCAAAGGCGGGGGCGGTCGGGTCACGCGCATAAGCTAGTGTCTCTTGATGGGCCACTTGAGAAAGGCGATAATGTGTTTCAGCCTGGGGCTGGAATGACGACATTCTGTTTTTTCCCGGGCTCTGAGAGCCTATGGAAGACGTGGGAAGTGTCACGTTAGAGCAGAGATCCTTAGTAAATGATAGAGATGGAAAAGAAGTTCAACAAATGGTCAGACAGGCCACTTCCTGTAAAGGAATCTCTCAGGTTTTGACCTGCCATTTGAGTTCTGTTATACTCACAGACACCATTCAAACAGTTTTAGAAAATTTAGGGTGTTTTCTATCCATATGTAATAAGTATATGCATATTCTAGTTACTGAGTAGGAGTGGTAACCAGATTAAATCGGGTATGTTTTTTATCCAGCCGTGTCAATGCTGCCCCCTAGCCCTAACAGATTAATGAATGTCGCTCTGAAAGATCCATTCTAACCGAGAGAGAGAGAGAGAACGCGGACAAAACTCCCCAACAGAACAGAACTCTCGAACAAGGATCACGACGACACATGAGCGTAAATATATATTGATTGCAATTGTTCCCGAATGAGTGAGCCTTCAATTGTCAATTGTTAATATTAATGAACTCTGTGTAACTTCTCAGTTGACCGTTTATGACCCATTGTTCAACAGGCCGACCTGCCTGTTTAGCCCACAAGGGCACATTCCTCTACCAATCCTTTGTGACGATAATTACTGTTTGTATGATTTTCTGTTAATTACTTAGTGTAGTAAATAAATGATTTTAAGACAATTGATGTATGGATGATCTTAGTAAAGACTGGGTTCGTGCAGATACAACAATTTACGACGTTTGGAATGAGACTGGACTAGAGGTAAAATACACCATTTTAAACCAGAAGATAATCGGCCTATACTATAATAGAATATAATATTATAGTACAGGAAAGTTATATTAGGAAAATTATAGCTTTGTAATCTGAATATTCTCCTTAGTGCCCCGATCTCCTAGTTAATTACAATTAAACGATTAATCAGTTTAATCGCGTGATAATAATTACAGGGAGCTAATTGATAAACATATCTTCAGTTGAATGGTACCCCAAAGACACGACAAAAGACTTATAGATTAACATGTCTTGAATGGCATCTCTTTGCCAGATTTAAAAATAACTTTACTGGGAAATCACACTTTGGAATAAACGACGTGGTATGCCCAGAAAAATAGTCTAGGCTATACATGTTTTGAGCCATCTTGGAACGATCAACCATCAAAAATACTATTGTAAATAATCACTTACCTTTGATTATCTTTATCAGAAGGCACTTCTAGGAATCCCAGGTCCATAACTAATGTAGTTTTGTTCAAAAAAGTTAATAATTTATGTCCCAATAGCGTTAGCGCTCCAAGGCTAGTGAAAATGTACCGTGTGCGTCTGATTTGTCGTCAGGAAGGAGCAAAAAAAATATATTTAAGTTCGTTCAAACATGTCAAACGTTGTATAACATAAATCTTTAGGGGCTTTTTCAACCAGGGCTTCAATAATATTCCATTGGGATGGTTGCATTGTCTTTCAAAACGTTTCGAAAAGGGAGAGTACCCATGGGCGCCGACGTCACAATGGTAATGGCCCATTTCCTGTGACCAAGGTAAACATCCTCTCTTTGAGTCAATTTTGATGGTAGGAGGCTCAAAACACTTTGTAAAGACTGGGGACATCTAGTGGAAGCTTTAGGACGTGCTACATGAATCGCAAGCCCCTGTGTGTTTCAATGGCAAATGTTTGAAGTGATATCCACACATCAGATTTCAGTTTCCTGTCAGGATTTGTCTCAGGGTTTTGACTGCCATATGAGTTCTGTTATACTCACAGACACCATTCAAACAGTTTTAGAAACTTTAGGGTGCAACAGCGCCTCTTCAACTTCAGGAGGCTGAAGAAATGTGGCGTGTCACCTAAAACCCTCACAAACTGTTACAGATGCACAATTGAGAGCTTCCTGTCGGTCTTTATCACCGCCTGGTACGGCAACTGCCCCGCCCACAACTGCAGGGCTCTCCAGAGGGTGGTGTGCTCTGCACAACGCATACATATTTTGCATTACTCATCTCATATGTATATACTGTATTCTATACAATCCATTGCATCTTAGACTATGCCACTCGGTCATTGCTCATCCGTATATTTATATATTCTTATTCCATTCCTTTACTTAGATTTGTGTGTTAGGTATTTGTTGTGGAATTATTAGACGTTACTTGTCAGATATTGCTACACTGTCGGAACTCGAAGCACAAGCATTTCGAATAACATCTGCTAACCATGTGTATGTGACCAATAACATGTTATTTGATTAGATGTTTAAGTCATGTTATGTCGTTTCTACTGTAGCTCACTGTATGTATGGTGCATAATATATTTGTGTGTATTCCTTATAACTGCAGACACACGAGGTTACGTTACTAATTTCATAACCTTTATGGTGTTATAATCAATTGTGCTTATGTAGCTAGCTACATTCTTCTATTAGCTCTGTAAAACAATGCTAATTGTGTCAGAGAAGTATTAGCTTGTGTTGACTTTTGAAGCTACCCTGGACTTATGACCATAGTTTGTTTTAATTAGGTCTGTTTATCAAAGCTCTGTTCTGCCCTGCCCCCTTGTGGAGATCAACAGTTACTGTTTCTTACTGTTATATATAACTCATATTTGTGATTTTGTCAATGCAATTTATAATTTTTATAGCAGTGTTATTATGTTACTTCTTTGTGATATAATAACACTGTTTTATTGCTATATCCTGATATTGTATTCTAATTACTAATAATTCCTCTTTATTCTATAATTTTAAGAAACACACACACAAGCAGTATTGAACAGTATATGCCAACATCATAACTGGAACTGGACATCTTTTCAGCTGAAGATTGAAAACAGCTCTTGTATGCTAGCTTACACTCCTTAACAGTTTTACTCGATGAAAACACAGCATGAAAAAACATATGCCTATATGCAATAGTCGTCTATTTTAGTGAAGTTGTCACGGTTGTCTTCGTCCTCTGATGATATAACGAAATCATCGTTGGAAATGGAGGACCAATACGCAGCAGGTACGTGTATGCTCATCTTGAGAATTTATTAAGTTCAAAAAATGAACGTACAAAATCACAAAACAAAAAGAACGAACGAACAACTACAAACAGTCTGGCTAGCATAGGCTCAACACAGAACAATCACCCACAAATCACAAACACAAACACACCCTAATATATGGGACTCTCAATCAAAGGCAGATAGACAACACCTGCCTTCAACTGAGAGTCCCAACCCCAATTAACCAAACATAGACATACACTCACTAGACTCCACATAGAACTACCTAGACAAAACCAAAACCCGGAAATACTAAACCAAACACCCTTTTAACAAACACACCACCCCGAACCACATAAAACAAATACCCTCTGCCACGCCCTGACCAAACTACAAAACAATTAACTTTATAAACTGGCCAGGACGTGACAGTACCCCCCCCTTAAAGGTGCTACCCCGGAAGCACCTTAACAAAAAAAAAATAACCCCAAACAATACCCAAAAGAAAAATTCCCCCTTACTAAAGGGAGGGAAGGGAGGGTGGCTGCCGTCAACGACGGCACTGTGCTACACCCCCCCCTCCCCAACCCACCTATTTTTTGGAGGTGGCTCCGGCTCAGGCCGTTCCAGGCTGTCTGGGCAGTCTGGCAGCTCGGGACAGTCTGGGCAGTCTGGCAGCTTGGGACAGTCTGGGCAGTCTGGCAGCTCGGGACAGTCTGGGCAGTCTGGCAGCTCGGGACAGTCTGGGCAGTCTGGCAGCTCGGGACAGTCTGGGCAGTCTGGCAACTCGGGACAGTCTGGGCAGTCTGGCAACTCGGGACAGTCTGGGCAGACTGGCAACTCGGGACAGTCTGGGCAGTCTGGCAACTCGGGACAGTCTGGGCAGTCTGGCAGCTCGGGACAGTCTGGCAACTCGGGACCGTCTGGGCAGTCTGGCCACTCCGGCAGTTCAGGGCAGTCTGGCCACTCCGGCAGTTCAGGGCAGTCTGGCCACTCCGGCAGTTCAGGGCAGTCTGGCCACTCCGGCAGTTCAGCGCAGTCTGGCCACTCCGGCAGTTCAGCGTAGTCTGGCCACTCCGGCAGTTCAGCGCAGTCTGGCCACTCCGGCAGTTCAGCGCAGTCTGGCCACTCCGGCAGTTCACCGCAGTCTGGCCACTCCGGCAGTTCAGCGCAGTCTGACCACTCCGGCGACTGTTGACTGACGGGCAGCTCCGACGACTGTTGACTGACGGGCAGCTCCGACGACTGTTGACTGACGGGCAGCTCCGACGACTGTTGACTGACGGGCAGCTCCGACGACTGTTGACTGACGGGCAGCTCCGACGACTGTTGACTGGCGGGCAGCTCCGACGACTGTTGACTGGCGGGCAGCTCCGACGACTGTTGACTGGCGGGCAGCTCCGACGACTGTTGACTGGCGGGCAGCTCTGATGATGACTGTTGACTGGCGGGCGGCTCTGATGATGACTGTTGACTGGCGATGCTGGGTTTACGCACTTGCAGTTTAGTGCGGGGAGCGGGAACAGGACGAGTCGGACTGGGTGGACGCACTTCCGGGTCCGCACGAGAGACAGGAGCTGGAAACCCAGGGCTATGGAGGCGCACAGCCGGTCTAGATCTTACCTCCTGCACAACCCGCCATGGCTGGATGGAACTAGTAGCCCTGTACGAGCGGGGTGCTCGTACAGGGCAGACTGGGCTGTGCAGGGGCCTGATGGTAGCCGTGCGTAGAGCGGGAGTTGGGTAGCCTGGTCCTCGGAGGCGTACTGGCGACCAGATGCGCTGCGCAGGCATCCTCCTACCAGGCTGGATGCCCGCTCTAGCACGGCACCTGCGAGGGGCTGGAATAACGCGCACCGGACTGTGCGTGTGTATGGGTGAGATAGTGCGCTCCTCAGCGAAACATAGCGCTCTCCACCCCATACGCTCCTCCATATAACCACGGGTAGCTGGCTTCCGGCTCTTCTTACGCCTAGCCAAACTACCCGTGTGCCCCCCCAAAACATTTTCTTGGGGGTGCTTCTCGTGCTTCTCCATCAGCGCGTCCACTCTGGCCTCGTACCACCGCCTCTCTGCCTTGGCTGCCTCAATTTCCCACTGCGGGCGGCGATAATCCCCAGCCTGATGCCAGGGTCCGGCCCCGTCCAGAACTTCCTCCCAAGTCCACTTCTCCCGCCAGTCCAACTCGAACTCCGTCTGCTCCTTCCTCTGCTGCTTGGTCCTTTGGTGGTGGGTGATTCTGTCACGGTTGTCTTCGTCCTCTGATGATATAACGAAATCATCGTTGGAAATGGAGGACCAATACGCAGCAGGTACATGTATGCTCATCTTGAGAATTTATTAACTTCAAAAAATGAATGTACAAAATCACAAAACAAAAAGAACGAACGAACAACTACAAACAGTCTGGCTAGCATAGGCTCAACACAGAACAATCACCCACAAATCACAAACACAAACACACCTAATATATGGGACTCTCAATCAAAGGCTGATAGACAACACCTGCCTTCAACTGAGAGTCCCAACCCCAATTAACCAAACATAGACATACACTCACTAGACTCCACATAGAACTACCTAGACATAAACCAAAACCCGGAAATACTAAACCAAACACCCTTTTAACAAACACACCACCCCGAACCACATAAAACAAATACCCTCTGCCACGCCCTGACCAAACTACAAAACAATTAACTTTATATACTGGCCAGGACGTGACAGAAGTATTGGTGGTGGTTGAACAACAGCAACAAAAACGTATTTTACTAGAGGAAAAAACTACAAGAAAAGACTGACAACTTATGAATATGCATAACCCATATTTCATATTCATGCAGTGACTGAACAACAACTGCATTTCCACCTCTAAAGGCATAGTATCATGGCAGATCACCGGTCAAGTCACCTGTCAAGTCAGTCAGTCAGTAATTGCTGCAGATGTGCTCAATAGTGCTTGAGCATATGATACTCCCCAAAGCATGGTGAAACACATCGAGGTGTGTCACAAGCTAAACACATGTACTTTGTCAACCTCTGCTTCCTTCTTCTTGTGCCAGAAAGGCAGACTTTGCAGTGCCTCCGTGTGCGACTACCTTGAGCAGCAGTTTGAGGGACTTCAGTGAGGTGTAGGGGATTGTCTGCAGCAGGACGGCCCCCAGTGGATGGGCGCCGAGGGGTGTGGTGCTATATCCTGTGAAATATGTAATTGCATTGAAAGTACAGTGTAATTACATTTACAGGTGCTGTAACATTTATTCTACATTGAAGTGTATTTTCCCATTGATTGTAATAAAAAGCTTTACCCTACTGTGTTTCACTTTACTTGAAGCTGCTTGCTTATGAGTACACTAACATTACACATTATATTATTTTGAACAACATTTAATTTACATTACACCTTTGAAGCCAGAAAACTAAACCATTAGCTCTTGCATTTAATTCAGTACATCCTTTGTAGTTATATGCATATCCATTGTAAATACATTTCTCTTACATTTAATTCAGTTCATCCTTTTAGCCAAATATTATGGAAATAAGATAACTGAAGCTGTGCTGCCATCCTGTTTGAAGGTAACAGATCATTTTATTACAGTGGTTAAGATGGATTTTCATTGTGTTCCATGGTGTTATTTGCCCCCTAGTGGAGCTTTCTGGTACTTAAACTGTACGCAAACAGGAAGTAGAGACTCCTGAAGTTTGATGATCGCCCTGAATATTATTGGGCATGGAAAGCATCCTTTCTCAATGCGACCAGAGAGTTGAACTTATCAGCAAGGGAAGAGTTAGATCTAATTACTAAGTGGCTAGGGGCAGAGTCGTCTGAGCAAGCAAAGAGAATTAGATCTGTCCATATTTTCAACGCAACAGCAGGGCTTAACATGGTCTTGCAACGACTAGAAGAGTGCTATGGTACAGCTGAAGTGATCGAGAATGCACTGTTGAAGAAAATGTATGATTTTCCAAAACTGACTAATAAAGACAATCACAAACTAAGAGAACTAGGTGACATTCTTCTCGAACTGGAGTGTGCTAAAGTAGAAGGGTACCTTCCAGGCCTCGCTTATCTGGACACATCTCGGGGGGTAAACCCTATAGTAGAGAAACTTCCATTCAGTTTACAAGAAAAATGGATAGCACAGGGATCCAAATACAAGGAGGACTATCGGGTAGCATTCCCACCATTCTCGTTCTTCTCGAGATTCATCAGGAACCAGGCGAAAACAAGAAACGACCCCAGTTTTACCCTCTACACCTCAACTAACCAGGTGTCTATGAAAGGTGAGAAACCTGACAGGTACAGCAGCAAGACACCTGTGACTGTATACAAAGCAGATGTGTCATCTGAGCCCTCAGACCACCAAACCAAACCCAGTAAGACAAAGGTTGAAAGCCCTGACCTTCACTGCCCAATACATAACAAGCCTCATCCTCTTAAAAAGTGTCGTGGGTTTAGATACAAAACTCTAGATGAGCGCAAATCATATCTCAAAGAGAATGGCATTTGTTTCCGATGTTGTGGGTCAACTCAGCACAGAGCTAAAGACTGTAAGGTGTCAATCAAGTGCTCTGAGTGCAACAGTGACAGACATCTTGCTGATCTGCATCCAGGCCCAGCCCCTTCAAATACAGACACCGCTACAGCAGAGAAAGAGCATGGCGGGGAGCAAGGTGACGATGCTCTTCTATCTGTCACTTCAAAGTGTACGGAGATCTGTGGTGAGGCAGTCAATCCAAGATCATGTTCCAAAATATGCCTAGTCAAAGCTTATCCAGTTGGCAAAAGAGAGAAAGCTGTTAAAATGTATGTAGTGCTTGATGAACAGAGCAACAAATCTCTGGCCAAGACAGAGTTTTTCAATCTCTTCAACATCAATGACAACTCTGCTCCATACACCATGAAGACATGTTCTGGGGTAACAGAGACTTCAGGCAAGAGAGCCGTCAACTTCATGGTGGAGTCTATAGATGGACACATACTGCTCACTCTCCCTAATCTGATAGAGTGTGACATGATGCCAAATGATAGGATGGAGATTCCCTCCCCCGACATTGCGTATCATCATCCCCATCTGCAACCAGTGGCGGACAAAATTCCAGCTGTGGACCCAGATGCTCCCATCCTCCTGCTCTTAGGACGAGACATCTTAAGGGTACACAAGGTACGAGAGCAAATAAATGGGCCCCACGACACTCCTTATGCACAGCGACTCGACCTCGGGTGGGTCATCGTGGGTGAGGTCTGTCTGGGAACGGCTCACCGACCAGCCAATGTTAACGTGTTCAGGACAAACATACTTCAAAATGGTCGCACATCCTATCTGAGCCCTTGCCCTGACATCATCCAGGTTAAAGAGAACTACAACAGCGTTGCTCAGAAACACATCTCTCCCTCTACAGTGCACTCAAGAGATCCAAGCACAACTGTGAACACAGACAGCCTGGGATGTTCCGTGTTCGACAAAACACAAGACGATGATAAACCAGCACCATCAGTGGAGGACAAAGCCTTCTTGGACACTATGGACAAACAGGTTTTCCAGGATGATGGAAACAACTGGGTAGCTCCACTACCCTTTCGCCCCACTAGACGTCGCCTTCCTAATAACAGGGAGCAGGCCATGAACCGTCTCACATAATTTCGCAGGACTTCAGACAAAAAGCCTGATATGAAGCGTCATTTTATTGACTTCATGCAAAAGATGCTGGATAACGACCAAGCCAAACCTTCTCCGCCACTAGAGGGAGACAAAGAACGCTGGTATCTGCCCATATTTGGTGTTTACCATCCACAAAAGCCTGAACAAATAAGAGTAGTATTTGACTCCAGTGCTAAGTGTCAAGGCATGTCACCTAATGATGTTCTGCTCAGTGGTCCAGACTTAAACAACACACTCTTGGGTGTCCTAATGTGCTTCCGCAAGGATTGCATTGCACTAACAGCAGATGTGCAACAAATGTTTTACTGTTTTGATGTACGTGAGGATCACAGAGATTGCTTAAGGTTTCTCTGGTATGAAGACAACAACCCAGATAGAAACATAACTGAGTACAGGATGAAAGTCCATGTATTTGGGAACAGCCCCTCACCAGCCGTAGCCATCTACTGCATGAGACGAGCAGCTCTACAGGGTGAGAAGGAACACGGGTCAGAACCCAAGCAATATGTAGTGAGCAACTTCTACGTCGATGATGGGCTGACATCAGTAGCTACTACAGAAGAAGCTATGAACATTCTAAGAAAAACACAAGCAATGTTAGCGGAGTCCAACATGAAACTACACAAGATTGCATCCAATAGCAAAACAGTTATGGAAGCCTTCCCTACGGAGGACCGTGCAAAAGACTTAAAAGATCTGGACCTAGGAGTGGATCCTCTCCCTTTTCAACGGAGTCTGGGACTTTCCTGGAACCTGGAAACAGACAGCTTCTCATTCCAGGTGTCCCACAATGAGAAGCCTTTTACAAGGAGAGGCATCCTGTCCACAGTGAATAGTCTTTATGACCCCCTTGGGTTTGTGGCTCCAATAACAATGCAAGGCAAAGCCTTAATCAGAGAACTCTCTTCTGATCAGAGTGAGTGGGATGCCCCTCTTCCCACAGACAGAGAGGAATGGAAAATGTGGAAGGAATCTTTGATGGAGTTGGAACATGTGTATATTCAGCGGACCTACATCCCAGTCTCTTTGTCTACCACTCAAAGAAAAGAGCTACACATCTTCTCGGATGCCTCTACAGTAGCCATAGGATGGGTAGCCTACCTGAGAGTTATTGACTCTGAAGGTCAATGCCATGTTGGATTCATCATGGGGAAATCAAAATTGGCCCCTCGTCCGGCCCACACTATCCCACGCCTAGAACTGTGTGCGGCTGTGCTAGCTGTTGAGATGTATGAACTGATCAGAGACGAAATGGACATTGATGTAAATGCGGCCAAGTTCTACGCAGACAGTAAGATAGTTCTCGGTTACATCCACAATGTCACCAAAAGATTCTATGTGTATGTTGCCAATAGGGTAACTCGCATCAGGAAGTCTACCCATCCAGATCAGTGGTGTTATGTAAACACTGAAAGCAATCCAGCAGACCATGCAACCAGGCCCATACTAGCTGCGCTCTTAAAGCACACCAGTTGGTTCTCAGGTCCAGCTTTCCTGACCCAAGCGAACTCAAGTGAGCCTGAGTCCATCAATTTTGACCTTGTAGAGCCTCACGCAGACGCAGAGATTCGACTAGACATCACTGTCTTCGCCACTAAGGTTTCTAGAGCTCAACTCTGCTCTCATCGCTTTGAGAGGTTCTCAAGCTGGAAAGCTCTCATTCGAGCCACAGCACGACTCATTCATGTTGCCAGATCTTTCCATGACGGTGCGGACAACACCAGCTGCAGAGGCTGGCATGACTGTAATAAACCATGCAGTACAAGTGAGTTGTAACAAGCCAAAACAGCAATCATTCACTGTGTGCAACATGAAGCCTTCAAAGAGGAATTCAAATGCCTGGAGAAAGGAAAAGAGTTCCCAAAACAAAGTACACTCAAAAAGCTGAACCCAGTGATTGATGAGGATGGGTTGCTGAGGGTGGGAGGCCGCTTATCCTCTGCCGACATATCACAAGACGAAAAACATCCTCTCATCATCCCACGGACACATTATGTCGCCACTTTGCTGGTAAGACATTATCACGAGCAAGTGGCTCACCAGGGCCATCATTTTTCAGATGGAGTTATTCGAGCAGCAGGCTTCTGGATTATTGGGAGCAAACGTCTGGTCTCTGGTATCATCCACAAGTGTGTCACCTGCCACAAGATTAGAGGGAAGTTAGTTGACCAAAAGATGGCTGACTTGCCTGCAGACAGACTCACATCTGAACCACCATTCACCAGCGTTGGACTTGATGTGTTTGGACCATGTAATGTCATAACTCGTTGCACTAGAGGCGGTAGTGCAGACTCCAAGCGCTGGGCGGTGCTCTTTACATGTATGTCTACTAGAGCAGTCCATATTGAGCTCATCGAATCCATGTCCACATCCAGCTTCATCAACGCGCTGAGGCGTTTTTTCTCTATCCGTGGTCCAGCAAAAGTGCTACGCTCTGATCGAGGTACAAACTTTGTAGGGGCCTGCAGGGAACTGGGAATCGACACAAATGACTCAGAACTGACCAAATACCTCTCAGACAAGGGATGTACTTGGATATTTAATCCCCCACACTCGTCTCATATGGCTGGTTCTTGGGAGAGACTCATTGGGGTTGCCAGACGTATCCTAGATGCTATGCTGTTTCAGACGGGCTCCACTCATCTCACACATGAGGTTTTGAGCACTCATGTCTGAAGTTATGGCAATAATCAATGCGAGACCCCTAGTGTCAGTGTCATCCGATCCTGACATACCTGCCATTCTCACACCCTCAATGTTACTGACACAAAAGACCAGCGCTTCCTCAGCCCCTTCTGGATACTTCAGCATGAACGACCTTCATGGAAAACAGTGGAAGCAAGTCCAGTGTCTCGCTGACACCTTTTGGAAAAGGTGGAGACAGGAGTACCTGACAACGCTGCAGAGACGCAGAAAATGGACAGCAGAAAAGCCAAATGTAAAAGTGGGAGATGTTGTCTTATTGAAAGACAGTCAGGCGCCCAGAAATTACTGGCCAGTCGGGCTTGTGGTCAAAACCTTTACCAGTAATGACAAAAAGGTTAGGAAAGAAGAACTAAAAATTGTCAAGCAAGGAGCTGCTAAGGTGTTTCTGAGACCAATCTCAGAGATTGTTGTTCTTCTTTCTGAAGCATCCTAGAGACAAAAGATAAGAATAAAGGGACATTATTTGTTTGTTAATACATGTTTTATTTCATAGTGGCACAATTTCATTATGCCAGGCGGGAGT
>NW_025549528.1:0-25327 GCF_905237065.1 Salmo salar | reverse complement strand
GAAATTTTCGTACTACCCACTGCTGTGCTCCTCCGGTGGCGGAGTAGACCATGATGTCGTTGATATACACGACCACCTACGTCCAATCATGTCATGGAACACCTCATTGGCGAATGCCTGGAACACAGACTGAGCATTGGCTAATCCAAAAAGGCATCACCAAATACTCGTAGTGACCAGACATCGTGCTGAATGCCGGTTCTTTCATTCATCCCCACTCCCAGATGCGGATCAAATTGCAGGCACTCTGCAGGTCCCAAAACCGGGCCCGCGGAGTTGTTCAAACGCGGCCGGCACCAATGGGAGAGGGTAGCGGTACTTCGTTGTGATGGAATTCAGATTTCTGTATTTGATGCACTGGTGCAACCCTGTCAGAGAGCCTCCTGGATGTACTCCCCCATAGCCTTCGTGTCAACCACCGACAGAGGGTAGATGCGGCACGCGCTGAGGTGCAGAGCCTGTAAGCAGGTCGATGGCACAGTCACAATGAGGAGGGAGACAGGTGGCGCAGGTCTTAGAAAAAACCTCCCGAAGATGTTGGTATACCTCTGGGATGTTGGGCTGAAGGGCAACCACAGGACTCTAAACCAACGTGGAACCACAGGGAAAGGGTAAGCTGGTCTTCCGGCATTCGGGTGCCCAGTCGTGATTTTCATCCTCGGCCATGAGACGTTGAAGCCATGGGAGGCCGAGAGAGTTGATCTTGTGTACGGGTTCACTGATGAGGTAGGGAAGGCTTTCTTGATGTATGGATTCCACGGTGACGATGAGTGGTGCTGTGATGTATGTGATTGTCCCGGATCCCAGGGGTTGACTATCCAGTGCTTGAACCGGACAAGGAGAGGAGAGCGGGTATGAGGTGATGTTAAGGGAGGAGGCGAGGGTCTGGTCAATAAAATTCCCGTTGCACCGGAGTCCACTAGAGCTTTAGAAACAAAACATGAAGGACAGCCAGCCAGTGAAATCATTACTAGGAAAGGTTTGGTGGGAAAGTGATAATGATGGCATACTCAAACCCTAACCCACGTGGCTGTCCCTCTGTTTCTGTGGATCCCCGGTTAGAACGTAATGGACACTGTTGAAGCTGGTACCTTCCTGTCCACATAAGGACAGAGCCCCAGCTGTCACAACAGCATCACTCAGCCGCGGGAACGTGTGGCTCCAACCTCCATGGGTTCAGGCTCTGACTCAGAATGATCACGGAGGAGGGAGAGAGGCGATGGGGAACTGACGCTCCCGAAGAAGGTTATCCAGACAGATGGTCATCACGATGAGGGTGTCCAAAGATAGGTTGTCGTCTCAAACGCCAACTCCATCTGGACCTCTTCGCACAATCCTCTTCTGAATAGGGTGCGGACCTCCGCTCATTCCATCCACTGGATGCTGCCACTGTCCGAAAGATGAGTGCGTACTCCGCCGTGATCTGGCCATCCTGCCATAGTTGGAGTAAACACTCACCCCCTCTCTGCCCCTCTGCTGGATGGTCGAAGATCCCCCTGAACCCCTCATAAGAACCCAGCTCTTTCTCTCCTCTCTCTCCCCAGACAGCCGTGGCTCACTCCAACGCCGGTCTAGTCAGCAGAGAAATAACCATGGCAAGCTTGGACCTCTCGATGGTGGGGCTCTCATCTGATGAGCAAAATAGAGGGGAGCACTGGAGTAGGAAGCCACAGCATTTCAATGGAGTCCTGTCATATTTGTCCAGGAGGGACAATCGGGCATCGCTGACCAGGACGGACTGCTGGATGGGCTGGGATACTGGCTTGCTGGATCGACTTGTGTTAGAGAATCCTCTGCTGTCTGAATATGATGGCCCCTAAATAACACGGATGACCTCATCCATAGCCGTCCCCAAATGAGCCAGCTATAAATATAGTAGGTTTCCTTGTTCGCCAACTATCCAGGGAGATGTCTTAGTTAACTGCTGCTTCCATTTCCTGGAGGTACTATTCTGTAATGTAGATGCAGGGAGTCAGGAAGCAGGTGCAGTTAGTGAGTTTAATAAAAATAATGAACATGGAGCGATACAAAACAAGAGAAGCGTCTCACATAGAAACATAACCAATACTACCTGATGACTGATAACAAAAGAGTGCTATATAAAGGGTAAGTAATCAAGGGAGTAATGAAGTCCAGGTGTGACTGATGATGAGATGTGTGTGTAATGATGGTTGCCAGGTGTGTGTAAAGATGGATTGCCAGGACCGTTGTTTAGTAGACCGGTGACAGTAACCATTGAATCATTTTTTCAAGGAATTTGATATATGGAAAGCATATTTCACTTAACTGTGTCAGATAAGCCACATGCTACCGTGTGAATAGAGCTACTGTAGCCTATCTGGGCAGGCCGCAAACCTGAGTTCTCAACTTTCCCATTTTTTTATGATGGCCAATTAGGACTGGATTACACATGTTAAGGTACTTATTTATGACTAACACACAGTTAACAAATCATGATTTCCTCCATGACTGAGTATAAAGCTGGGGCAGAATGAAGATTTATGCCAACGCGTCGGCTATATTACATAATGACCGCCGAGAGCACAATAACTCTGATTTAGTTCCCCTCTAAATCAGAGAATGAATGCTGTGAGATCACTTATCACACCACGTATCCATCTCCCCTTGCAAACAAGCTGCCGAATAAGCACAATAAGTGCTAAGTGGTGCTAAACCCAAAGAGTCACTGATTTGTTGTTTTGGCAGCCTGTGCCGAGGAAAGTCATAATGAATGAGAGCGGGAGAAGGAAAGCACAGCAGGGGAGAGCAGGGGAAAGGATCACAGCTATTATCTCAAATTATCATTAGCATCTGCTTGGTAAGAATAGTGCCCCTCATCAGTGTAGTTCCTTTCATTTTGATCATTGCGGATGATGCGGGTGTCTTGGTATGTGTGTGTGAATGGGGAGGGTGGGCTAATGAAAGGGCTGAGGCTTTCTTGTATGAAGTAGATACCGTAAAAGTTGAGAGAGCAGGTATTACACTTACTGGGCCATGGAATTGATACAAAAGATGGTGTCTACAATTTAATCTGGGCTGCTGTGTTTTCAAAACAGTGAGCTGTATGTCAATCCTGATGACAGAGTCACTCAACAAACAGAGATGATGGCCTAACAGCCAAAGCATTTGTAGAGTTGTTGCCTCTCTATCTATACCACATTTGATAGTATGTGTACACAAGTAGCCTTGAGCTGGAATAACGAGTGCCAATCAGAGATGCATTGGGTCCCATTTTTACAGTCTTTGGTATGATTCAGCTGGGGATCAAACTCCCAACCTTTTAATCTCAGGGCAGACACTCTAACTATAAGACCACTAAATTGATGTATACAACATGCCATAATGTAAAACTGAAGTTCACAAACAGTGGTTTTATGGTGTCATGATTCTATCACAGATGTAGATAGATCTAATAATATTACTTAAAAAAGCTTACCATGGTTATATTGCACCCAAATGAGGGGACTATGTGTGGACTTGGAATCGTCTATCCGAATTATCCAGTTTTTTTATTGACGTACCAAGACCCAAATACACAACTGAAGAGGAATACAACGGAAAAAGACAAAATGAAGTCAATTAATACAATAGATAGTCCATGCCTGAGATACATGGTACTTTACAGACTGTCAAAACACACTATATGGAGAGTCGAGGAGACTGAGTTGTTAGTTGTGTTTGCGCTATCAGGGTTCATCCATGATGTCACCTGGTCTGAGACCTAGAAGTAGTTGTTTCCCTTGCTCCATTTGTGGAAAATAATAATGGTTGGGAACAGAAGATTGCTGCTTAAAGCCCAGTGAAGGGCAGATATAATTGACACTTTTACACCTGTACATGTCATATGACTTTACAGGAATGATTGGGCTGGGAGAGGACAAGAGTGTAGTTAGGGGGTGAGTTTAGAGTGATTAGAAAGCCCCCACTGAACTTGAGGTGAAGAGACCATCCAAGGGCATAAGACAATGAGAGATTGCATGCCAATCAAAGCAAGAGATTGAGGCTGCATATGGTTGGCATTACACTTTTCCAATCTGTATACACCCTGACTATCAGATTCTGAGGACTTGATCTTCTCCCTCAAGATGCCAGAGCTGGGGGACTTTCTTACAGGCAGCAAGAAGATGCTATATGCCGTGGTAGTTAAATCTCACCGAATGTCTATAGTCTTTCTAATGACGGTGATCAGGCCTCACCAGAAAGTCAGAACAGAGGTCAGAGGTCATAAACACCGTTAACCTCTTGGGGCTAGGTGGGACGCTAGCGTGCCACCTGTGGTGCACTCCATCAACAGCAGGTGCATTTCAAGAGCGGCAAATTTGAATCCAAATAAATGTCAAAATTCAAATTTTTCAAAAATACAACTATGTTACACCATTTGAAAGATAAACATCTCCTTAATCTAACCACGTTTTACGATTTCAAAAAGGTTTTACGGCGAAAGCATAAATTTAGAGTATGTTAGGACAGTACATTTACAAGAGTTGTGTGTAATGTTTTGTCAAGTCAAAGACAGGGTCACCAAAACCATAAAACCAGCTAAAATGATACACTAACCTTTTACAATCTCCATCAGATGACACTCCTAGGACATTATGTTAGACAATGCATGCATTTTTAGTTCTATCAAGTTCATATTTATATACAAAAACAGCGTTTTACTATGGCATTGATGTTGAGGAAATCGTTTCCCTCCAATAACCGGCAGTCAAGTCAGCGTCACAAATTAAATAATTAAAATTAGAAAACATTGGTAAAATATTATATTGTCATTTAAAGAATTATAGATTTACATCTTTTGAACGCAATCAACTTGCCAGATTTAAAAATAACCTTACTGGGAAATCACACTTTGCAATAATCTGAGCACTGTGCCCAGAAAAATACGCGTTGCGATACAGACTAGACGTCATGTTGGGGAGATCTAAAATCGAAAATACTATGTAAATAATCCATTACCTTTGATTCTCTTCATCAGATGTCACTTCCAGGTATCACAGGTCCATAACGAATGTAGTTTTGTTCAAAAAAGCTCATCATTTATGTCCAAAAATCTCCCGTCTCGTTAGCACATGATGTAAGCCAGCCGGACTTCTCGTCATGAACGAGGGGAAAAATATATTTCCGTTCGTTCAAACATGTCAAACGTTGTATAGCATAAATCATTAGGGCCTTTTTTAACCAGAACATGAATAATATTCAAGGTGGACGAATGCATAGCCTTTTATAACGTATTGGAACGAGGGTACCCAACATGAAGTAGCGCGCCAGGTGTCTAATGGGACATCACCGTTCCATGGCTCTTGTTCGGTCAGATCTCCTCCAGAAGACTCAAAACACTTTGTAAAGGCTGGTGACATCTAGTGGAAGCAATAGGAAGTGCCAAAATATTCCTAAACCCCTGTGTTTTTCAATGGGATAGGTTTAAAGTCAATACAACACATCAGGTATCCACTTCCTGTCAGAAAATGTCTCAGGGTTTTGCCTGCCAAATGAGTTCTGTTATACTCACAGACACCATTCAAACAGTTTTGGAAACTTTAGAGTGTTTTCTATCCATATATAATAAGTATATGCATATTCTAGTTACTGGGTAGGATTAGTAACCAGATTAAATCGGGTACATTTTTTTTATCCAGACGTGCAAATGCTGCCCCCTAGACCCAACAGGTTAAGTGGGGTGGCAGGTTAGAGCGTTGGACTAGTAACCGAAAGGTTGCAAGATTGAAACCCAGAGCTGACAAGGTAAAAATTTGTCGTTCTGCCCCTGAACAAGGCAGTTAACATCTTACATCTAGATGTTCCGCTAGCGGAACACCTCGCCAATATCCAATGATAGGGCGTGGCGCGAATTACAAACTCCCTCAAAAATACAAAAACCTCAATTTTTCAAACATATGATTATTTTACACCATTTTAAAGACAAGACTCTCCTTTATCTAACCACATTGTCCGATTTCAAAAAGGCTTTACAACGAAAGCAAAACATTAGATTATGTCAGGAGAGTACCCAGCCAGAAATAATCACACAGCCATTTTGCTAGCTAGCATATAATGTCACAAAAACCAAAACCACAGCTAAATGCAGCACTAACCTTTGATGATCTTCATCAGATGACACTCCTAGGACATTATGTTATACAAAACATGCATGTTTTGTTCAATCGAGTTCATATTTATATCAAAAAACCAGCTTTTTACATTAGCATGTGACGTTCAGAACTAGCATACCCACCGAAACTTCCGGTGAATTTACTAAATTACTCACGATAAACGTTCACAAAAACATAACAATTATTTTAAGAATTATAGATACAGAACTCCTTTATGCAATCTCTGTCAGATTTTAAAATAGCTTTTCGGTGAAAGCACATTTTGCAATATTCTGAGTAGATAGCCCGGCCATCATGGCTAGCTATTTTGACACCCACCAAGTTTGGCACTCACCAAACTCAGATTTACTATAAGAAAAATTGGATTACCTTTGCTGTTCTTCGTCAGAATGCACTCCCAGGACTTCTACTTCAACACCCAATGTTGGTTTGGTTCCAAATAATCCATAGTTATATCCAAATAGCTGCGTTCAAGACACTATCCGAAGGGTGATGCGCCGGCGCCTATCGTGACAAAAAATGTCAAAATATTCCATTACCGTACTTCAAGCATGTCAAACGCTGTTTAAAATAAATTTTTATGCGATTTTTCTCGTAAAATAGCAATAATATTCCAACCGGGAGACGTTGTTTTCGTTCAAACACTGAAAATAGAAAATGGAGTCTTCACATGCACGCGCGCACCAGTGTCATTGTTCTCAGAACAACCACTTTCCAAAAGTTTTCGCCCAGGGACTGCAGAGTTATCATTCCCCGTTCTGGCGCCTTCTGAGAGCCTATGGGAGCCTTAGAAAATGTCACGTTACAGCAGAGATCCTCTATTATTCGATTAAAGAGGCTACAGAAGGCCAAGAAATGGTCAGACAGGGCACTTCCCATATAGAATCTTCTCAGGTTTTGGCCTGCCATATGAGTTCTGTTATACTCACAGACACCATTCAAACACTTTTAGAAACTTTAGGGTGTTTTCTATCCAAATCAAATAATTATATGCATATTCTAGTTTCTGGGCAGGAGTAATAACCAGATTAAATCGAGAACGTTTTTTATCCGTCCGTGAAAATACTGCCCCCCTATCCAAAACAGGTTAACTAGAACTCCCTTCTTCCCAATAGGAAGACCTTCTCAATCACTATTGTCACGGTTGTTGTTGGTAGAAATGGAGGACCAAAACGCAGCAGGTACGTGAATGCTCATCTTGATTTTTAATTATCTTCAAAAATGAACATACAAAATAACAAAACCGAAAAAACGAACAACTAACAAACAGTCTGGTAAAGTAAAGCTCAACACAGAACAATCACCCACCAATCACACACACCAACACACCTAATATATGGGACTCTCAATCAAAGGCAGATAGACAACACCTGCCTTCAACTGAGAGTCCCAACCCCAATTAACCAAACATAGAAACACACACACTAGACTAACCATAGAATACAAACACATAGACCATCAACCAAAAACCCGGAAATACTAAATCAAACACCCTTTACACAAACACACCACCCCGAACCACATAAAACAAATACCCTCTGCCACGTCCTGACCAAACTACAAAAACAATTAACCTTATCCTGGCCAGGGCGTGACAGTACCCCCCCTTAAAGGTGCTACCCCAGAAGCACCTTAACAAAAAATAACCCCAAGCAACACCAAAAAAATTCCCCTTTTCTAAAGGGAGGGAAGGGAGGGTGGCTGCCGTCAACGACGGCACTGTGCTACACCCCCTCCCCAACCCACCTATTTCTGGAGGTGGCTCCAGCTCAGGCCGTTCCAGGCTGTCGGGGCAGTCTGGCAACTCGGGACAGTCTGGGCAGTCTGGCAGCTCGGGACAGTCTGGCAACTCGGGACAGTCTGGGCAGTCTGGCAACTCGGGACAGTCTGGGCAGTCTGGCCACTCGGGACAGTCTGGGCAGTCTGGCCACTCGGGACAGTCTGGGCAGTCTGGCCACTCCGGCAGTTCAGGGCAGTCTGGGCACTCCGGCAGTTCAGGGCAGTCTGGGCACTCCGGCAGTTCAGGGCAGTCTGGCCACTCCGGCAGTTCAGCGCAGTCTGGCCACTCCGGCAGTTCAGCGCAGTCTGGCCACTCCGGCAGTTCAGCGCAGTCTGGCCACTCCGGCAGTTCAGCGCAGTCTGGCCACTCCGGCAGTTCAGCGCAGTCTGGCCACTCCGGCGACTGTTGACTGGTGGGCAGCTCCGACGACTGTTGACTGGCGGGCAGCTCTGACGACTGTTGACTGGCGGGCAGCTCCGACGACTGTTGACTGGGCGGGCAGCTCCGACGACTGTTGACTGGCGGGCAGCTCTGATGACGACTGTTGACTGGCGGGCAGCTCTGATGACGACTGTTGACTGGCAGGCAGCTCTGATGACGACTGTTGACTGGCGGGCAGCTCTGATGACGACTGTTGACTGGCGGGCAGCTCTGATGACGACTGTTGACTGGCGGGCAGCTCTGATGACGACTGTTGACTGGCGGGCAGCTCTGATGACGACTGTTGACTGGCGGGCAGCTCTGATGACGACTGTTGACTGGCGGGCAGCTCTGATGACGACTGTTGACTGGCGGGCAGCTCTGATGACTGTTGACTGGTGAGGCTGGGTTTACGCACTTGTAGCCTGGTGCGTGGTGCTGGTACTGGGCTTACCAGATTATTAACACGCACCTCCAGGCTAGTGCGGGAGAGGGAACAGGACGAGTCGGACTGGGTTGACGCACTTCCAGGTTCGCACGAGAGACAGGAGCTGGAAACCCAGGGCTATGGAGGCGCACAGTCGGGGTCTTGATCTTACCTCCTGCACAACCCGTCTGGCTGGATGGAACTAGTAGCCCTGTACGAGCGGGGTGCTCGTACAGGGCAGACTGGGCTGTGCAGAGCGCTGATGGTAGCCGTAGAGAGCGGGAGTTGGGTAGCCTGGTCCTCGGAGGCGTACCGGCGACCAGGATGCGCTGCGCAGGCATCCTCCTACCAGGCTGGATGCCCGCTCTAGCACGGCACCTGCGAGGGGCTGGAATAACGCGCACCGGACTGTGCGTGCGTATGGGTGAGTTAGTGCGCTCCTCAGCGACACATGGCGCTCTCCACCCCATACGCTCCTCCATATAACCACTTCTTACGCCTAGCCAAACTACCCGTGTGCCCCCCCAAAACAATTATTGGGGGGTGCCTCTCGTGCTTCTCCTTCAGCGCGTCCATGGCCTCGTACCACCGCCTCTCTGCCTTGGCTGCCTCAATTTCCCACTGCGGGCGTCGATAATCCCCAGCCTGGTGCCAAGGTCCGGCCCCGTCCAGAACTTCCTCCCAGGTCCATTTCTCCCGCCAGTCCAACTCGAATTCCCTCTGCTCCTTCTTCTGCTGCTTGGTCCATAGTTGGTGGGTGATTCTGTCATGCTTGTCGTCGGTAATGGAGGACCAAAACGCAGCAGGTATGTGTATGCTCATCTTGAGATTTATTAACTTCCAAAATGAACGTACAAAATAACAAAACAAGTGACCGAACGAAATACAGATAGTCTGGTAAGGCACAAGGCTAAACTCAGAACAATCACACACAAAATCACACACACCAACACACCCTAATATATGGGACTCTCAATCAAAGGCAGATAGACAACACCTGCCTTCAACTGAGAGTCCCAACCCCAATTAACCAAATATAGAAACACACACACTAGACTAACCATAGAATACAAACACATAGACCATCAACCAAAACCCGGAAATACTAAATCAAACACCCTTTACACAAGCACACCACCCGAACCACATAAAACAAATCCCCCCTGCCACGTCCTGACCAAACTACAAAAACAATTAACCTTATCCTGGCCAGGACGTGACAACTATTGCTAATACACTCAGATCACTCTCAAACAACGTTCTGCTTTTCCCCCTATTAAAAAGTTTTAAAAAAATAATCATGATAACTTTCTCCATATTGGAAGGCATTGTTTTAATTTTAGTAGGCCCTAACAATGCTACTCTATATGTTTATTTCAAATTTCTGTTGAATATTAACTTTCTTCTTCACACTTATTAAATGTTTATTATTTTAAGATTAACATGTAATGCGCAGAATTTATAAAATACATTGGCCAATTCAGAAGGGAAGAGATCAACTCTGGAGGGAGCTTCCTTTTTTAAGGTAGCTCTCGAGACTAGACTCTCTTTCTGGGATCAACTTTCACAATAACTTAGCTGGCACTGTCTATCAGTCCCCTATAGATGGCATGCTCTGTCCATACTAATTCTCTACCTAGCAAGTTAAACTCTAGTAACCAATTATATATTGTTACTTTATCAAATCTAGTAACCCATTATACTATTAATTTCTCTTAATACTTTTTACACCACTTATATACGTCTACGTGTGGGTGTGAAAGTTGTATATTATTATTATTTTTTCCCATTGTTACTTTAGCAAATCTCTAGAAAGCCATTAGACTATTCATATGTTACCTTATCTCTAGTAACCCATTATACTTAATTTACACTAGTGTTCTATTCATACAGGGGTTTAAATATTACTCTAGTGTTCTTTTTAACTTCAAGGGATAGGAGGCGGAATTTTGACGTCCGGATGAAAAGCGTGCCCAAAGTAAACTGCCTGCTACTCATGCCCTGAAGCTAGGATATACATATAATTGGTAGATTTGGATAGAAAACACTCTAATGTTTCTAAAACGGTTAAAATAATGTCTGTGAGTATAACAGAACTGAAATGGCAGGCAAAACCCCGAGGACAAACCATCAACAAAAACAAAACAATCAGCATACCATTGATTTCAATGGCTAACACTTTTATAATAGGGCAAAATCGTCCCTGATTGCAATTCCTAGGGCTTCCACTAGATGTCAGCAGTCTTTAGAAAGAGTTTCAGGCTGGTTTTTGGAAAAATGAGCGAGAACTTGTAGTTTTTCTAAGTGGCTCCCATTTTGGCTGTAGTGTTTCCAAGCGCATGGCCGAGAGAGCGCGTTCTTTTTGTTTATCTCCGGTAAAGACAATAACGATTCTCTGTCTTAAATTTGGTAGTTTATTTGCATATTAGGGTACCTAAGGTTTGATTATAAACGTTGATTGACTTGTTTGGATAAGTTTATTGGTAACATTTGGGATTCATTTTGTATGCATTTTGAAGGAGGAAAACCGAGTGAATTATTGACTGAAGTGGGCCAGCTAAACTGAGTTTTTGTGGATATAAAGAAGGAATTTATCGAACAAAAGGACCATTTGTAATGTAACTGGGACCTTTTGGAGTGCCAACAGAAGAAGATCTTCAAAAGTAAGGCATATATTATATCGCTATTTCTGAGTTTTGTGTCGCAACTCCCTGGTGGAAAATTATTTGTTATGGATTTGCGTGCTGGGCGCTGTCCTCAGATAATTTCATGGTTTGCTTTCGCCGTAAAGCCTTTTTGAAATCTGACATGGTTGCTGGATTAACAACAAGTTAAGCTTTATTTTGATGTATTGCACTTGTGATTTTCAAGAAAGTTTAAAATGTATAGTAATTTAATTTGAATTTGGCGCTCTGCAATTTCGAAATGGGACGCTAGCGTCCCACTGATCCGCAAGAAGTTAACAGCATATTTGGAAAAAAATACTCTCTTCTTTCATCTTAGGTATTCACATCCACAACAGTCCGTGTGTATCCTATGCACCATATGTATCTTCAATGGTTCTCTGGTCTCCAAGAGACTATGGTACAGACCACATAGATAACTCCCAGAAATGCCTATAGACCTCTACTTCATACTCCCTCTTTTACACTGCTGCTACTCTGTTATTATCTACGCATAGTCACTTTAATAACTCTACCTACATGTACATATTACCTCTACTTCGACTAACTGGTGCCCTCGCACACTGACTCTGTACTGGTAACCCTTGTATATAGTCTCACTATTGTTGTTTTACTGCTGCTCTTTAATTATGTTACTTTTATACTTTTTAGGTATTTTTCTTAAAACTGCATCTTTGGTTAAGGGCTTGTAGGTAAGCATTTCACTGTAAGGTCTACACCTCTTGTATTCGGCGAATGTGACAAATACAATTTGATTTGATTGGATTCATACTGAGGAACTATGGATGCTGTAGGGACTATGCCGCTATTTGGACCATAGATACTATGGATGCTGTAGGAACTGTGACGCTATAGGGACTATTGAAGCTCAGGGGCTATAGATACTGTAGAGACTATAGAGGAACCATTGAAGATGCATATGACGTGGAAGAAGGCTAGAGCTAGTCTTAGAGAGAAGACTAGAGTGAGGGCAGTAACGGTACAATGCCCCCAATGACATCTGTCTGTGACTATAGTACAGACCACATAGATAACTCCCAGAAATGCTTCATATATATATATATATATATATATTCTCAACGGTTCCTCTATAATCTCTACAGTATCTATAGTCCCTGAGCATCAATAGTCCCAATAGCGGCATAGTCCCTACAGCATCCATAGTTCCTCAGTATGAATACAATCAAATCAAATTTTATTTGTCACATTCGCCGAATACAAGAGGTTTAGACCTTACAGTGAAATGCTTACTTACAAGCCCTTAAGTCTTTATTGAAGATGAGCTAAACTACTTCTATGCTCGCTTCGAGGCAAATAACACTGAAACATGCATGAGAGCACCAGCTGTTCCGGAAGACTGTGTGATCACGCTCTCCAAAGACAATGTGAGTAAGACCTTTAAACAGGTCAACATTCACAAGGCCGCAGGGCCAGACGGATTACCAGGACGTGTACTGCGAGCATCCGCTGACCAACTGACAAGTGTCTTCACTGACATTTTCAACCTCTCCCTGTCCGAGTCTGTAATACCAACATGTTTTAAGCAGACCACCATAGTGCCTGTGCCCAAGAATACTAAGATAACCTGCCTAAATTACTACGACCTGTAGCAATCACATCTGTAGCCATGAAGTGCTTTGAAAGGCTGGTCATGGCTCACATCAACACCATTATCCCAGAAACTCTAGACTACTCCAATTTGCATACCGCCCCAACAGATCCACATATGATGCAATCTCTATTGCACTCCACACTGCCCTTTCACAACTGGACAAAAGGAACACCTATGTGAGATTGCTATTCATTAACAACAGCTCAGCGTTCAACACCATAGTGCCCTCAAAAGCTCATCAATAAGCTAAGGACCCTGGGACTAAACACCTCCCTCTGCAAGTGGATCCTGGACTTCCTGACGGTACACCCCCAGGTGGTAAGGGTAGGTAACAACACATCCGCCACGCTGATCCTCAACACAGGGGGCCCCTTAGGTGTGTGTGCTCAGTCCCCCCGTACTCCTTGTTCACTCATGACTGCACGGCCAGGCACGACTCCAACACCATCATTAAGTTTGCCAATGATACAACAGTGGTAGGCCTGATTACCGACAACAATGAGACAGTCTATAGGGAGAAGGTCAGGAGACCTGGCCGTGTGATGCCAGGACAACAATCTCTCCCTCAACGTGATCAAGACAAATGAGATGATTGTGGACTTCAGGAAAAGAGGACTGAGCACGCCCCATTCTCATTCGACGGGGCTGCAGTGGAGCAGGTTGAGAGCTTCAAGTTCCTTGGTGTCCACATTACAACAAACTAACATGGTCCAAGCACACCGAGACAGTCGTGAAGAGGGGCATGACAAAACCAATTCCCCCTCAGGAGACTGAAAAGATCCGGCATGGGTCCTCAGATCCTCAAAAAGGTTCTACAGCTGCACCATCGAGAGCATCCTGACTGATTACATCACTGCCTGGTATGGCAACTGCTCGGCCCCTCCGACCGCAAGGCACTACAGAGGGTAGTGCGAAAGGCCCAGTACATCACTGGGGCCAAGCTTCCTGCCATCCAGGACCTCTATACCAGATGGTGTCAGAGGAAGGCCCTAAAAATTGTCAAAGATTCCAGCCACTCTAGTCATAGACTGTTCTCTCTGCTACCGCATGGCAAGGGGTACCAGAGCGCCAAGTCTAGGTCCAAGTGGCTTCTAAACAGTTTCTCCCCCAAGCCATAAGACTCCTAAACATCTAGTCAAATGTCTACCCAGACTATATGCATTGCCCCCCTCTCCCCCTGTTTACACCACTGCTATTCTGTCGTCATCTATGCATAGTCACTTTAATAACGCTACCTACATGTACATACAGTGGTTCCGCCTTTAAAAGTTGCGTCATACTGCAGCACACCTTGCGGGCTGCTGCATCATTCTATGGCACGTTATTTAATTGTCAGCCATTTTTTACGTTAATGCAAGTTAGTGCTAGTTTGCCCACCAGAGGGCATCTTTGAGAAGCATTAGATAGTCTCCCATATTGGTATTACTAGAGAATTTAAAACCTTTTTTGTAATGCCATAGTACATGGGATTGATTTTAAGTAATTTGTCTTAATTAATTTGATTCATATTATGGTGTTTCTATTCTGAGAAAAACGAAAACGAAAAAACGAAACCCTCATGGTTTCAGTTAGGATGGAATGGAAAATATGTAGCTGTACAATGTGACGGTCGGGAATAGGCTACAGCATAAGAGGATTGGAGAATTCTAAATGGTTTGCCTTCATTAGACAACTTTGTTCCAATATTTCTGTTAATCACTAATATTTATTCCCATAGTAATTCGTTATGATCCATAACCAACTAAATCAACATCTGCATTTTGAGTGAGTATTTTTATCATTATTTTATTAACAAAAGCATAAAGATGCTGATGAAGAAATACAGTACTGTACAGTATATGCTTTTACATTTTGATAATAAAGCATTTAAAGCATTTTGAAGATTTAAGCCACCTGCATTTGTTTATTAGGCTACTGTGTAGTCTGACAATTAAACATAGCCTACAATACATACTGCAGTAAACATGGGAAAGTGTCTAATTCCCTACATAAGGGAGAGCAGGCCATGTCTGTACTAGAGAATGTGGGCACGTGGTAGACCGGGGTTGAATTCCCCGACGGGGAGGCAGGAGTATGTAAATCAGAATTTGTTCTTAACTGACTTGCCTAGTTAAATAAAGGTTACACTAAGAGCATAACATTTCTGCACCATCATTTTCTAATTCTAGTCTAATAAATTCCCAAATGGAGATTAAGTGAAAATAAAAATATCATTGATTTATTAATGCCACATGCTTGTCTCAGAGCAGTGCAAAATGGTGCTAAAATAGTTGTAGGCTTTTGCTTAAATCCTATTGCTTCCAAATAGTTGTAGGCTTTGCTTCCAAATCGTATTGCTTCTAACTTCAATATGCTCTTTAAATAAATAAGACCTACACCACTTTTAACAGCACACTACTCAACACCAGTGAGACTCATTTTGCCTATGGTAGGCCTACAGTATATCTAAAAATATATTTTTAAATGACGTGACTCTCCGCCAATAATTACATTTAAAGGATTGGAGGACTAATATCTAAGGGGCATTTTCCGTTAGATGTTCTCAGATATTCTCACAGATCCTAAGGGGCTTTTATATAATTTGAAATGAATTAATAATAATCACTTTGTTTAAAAAGTAACAATATTTTGGAGATTTCGATTTTCATTTAACCTAGAGTGAGCGAGAAAAATGCAATTCTTGAACATGGGGTGAGACATTCTCACTAATTTGTAAATAAAGCCAGTTTGATATTTAGAATAATTTATTTCTGGAGAAACCTAACTTGATTATTTAGCAGACATCACTTGCTAAAATTCAGTCAACACATACACTACCATTCAAAAGTTTGGGGTCACTTAGAAATATCCTTGTTTTTGAAAGAAAAACAATTTTTTTGTTCATTAAAATAACAATCAATTGATCAGCAATACAGTGCAGACATTGTTAATGTTGAAATTTTATTTATTTTATTTATTTTATTTCACCTTTATTTAACCAGGTAGGCAAGTTGAGAACAAGTTCTCATTTACAATTGCGACCTGGCCAAGATAAAGCAAAGCAGTTCGACAACATACAAAAACACAGAGTTACACATGGAGTAAAACAACATACAATCAATGAATGCAGTAGAAAAAAATAAAAAATAAAATAAAATAAAAAATAAGACTATATACAATGTGAGCAAATGATGGAGATAAGGAGGTAAAGGCAAAAAAATGCCATGGTGGCAAAGTAAATAAAGTATAGCAAGAAAAACACTGGAATGGTAGATTTGTAGTTTGAAGAAAGTTCAGAGATAAAATATAAATAATATGTAATATGGTGCAAAGGAGCAAAATAAATAAAATAAATAAATACAGTAGGGGAAGAGGTAGTAGTTTGGGCTAAATTATAGATGGGCTATGTCACAGGTGCAGTGATCTGTGAGCTGCTCTGACAGCTGGTGCTTAAAGCTAGTGAGGGAGATAAGTGTTTCCAGTTTCAGAGATTTTTGTAGTTCGTTCCAGTCATTGGCAGCAGAGAACTGGAAGGAGAGACGACCAAAGGAGGAGTTGGCTTTAGGGGTGACCAGAGAGATATACCTGCTGGAGCGTGTGCTACAGGTGGGTGCTGCTATGGTGACCAGTGAGCGGAGATAAGGGGGACTTTACCTAGCAGGGTCTTGTAGATGACCTGGAGCCAATGTGTTTGGCGACGATTATGAAGCGAAGGCCAGCCAACGAGAGCGTACAGGTCGCAGTGGTGGGTAGTATATGGGGCTTTGGTGACAAAACGGATGGCACTGTGATAGACTGCATCCAGTTTATTGAGTAGAGTGTTGGAAGCTATTTTGTAAATGACATCGCCGAAGTCGAGGATTGGTAGGATGGTCAGTTTTACGAGGGTATGTTTGGCAGCATGAGTGAAGGATGCTTTGTTGCGAAATAGGAAGCCAATTCGAGATTTCACTTTGGATTGGAGATGATTGATGTGAGTCTGGAAGGAGAGTTTACAGTCTAACCAGACACCTAGGTATTTGTAGTTGTCCACAAATTCTAAGGTTAGAACCGTCCAGAGAAGTGATGCTGGACAGGCGGGCAGGTGCAGGCAGCGAATCGGTTGAAGAGCATGCATTTAGTTTTACTTGTGTTTAGGAGCAGTTGGAGACCACGGAAGGAGAGTTGAATGGCATTGAAGCTCGTCTGGAGGGTTGTTAACACAGTGTCCAAAGAAGGGCCAGAAGTGTACAGAATGGTGTCGTCTCGTAGAGGTGGATCAGAGATTCACCAGCAGCAAGAGCGACATCATTTATGTATACAGAGAAAAGAGTTGGCCCAAGAATTGAACCCTGTGGTACCCCCATAGAGACTGCCAGAGGTCCAGACAGTAGGCCCTCCGATTTGACACACTGAACTCTGTCAGAGAAGTAGTTGGTGAACCAGGCGACGCAATCGTTTGAGAAACCAAGGCAAATGGTAAATGACTATTGTAGCTGGAAATGGCTGATTTTTTAATGGAATATCTACATAGGCATACAGAGGCCCATTATCAGCAACCATCACTCCTGTGTTCCAATGGCATGTTGTGTTATCTAATCCAAGTTTATCATTTTAAAAGGCTAATTGATCATTAGTAAAGCCTTTCGCAATTGTGTTAGCACAGCTGAAAACTGTAGTGCTGATTAAAGAAGCAATAAAACTGGTCTTCTTTAGACTAGTTGAGTATCTGGAGCATCAGCATTTGTGGGTTTGATTACCGGCTCAAAATGGCCAGAAAAAAAATAACCATCTGAAACTTCGTCAGTCTATTCTTGTTCTGACAAATGAAGGCCATTCCATACGACAAATTGCCAATAAACTGAAGATCTCGTACAGTGCTGTGTACTACTCCCTTCACAGAAACAGACGCCTCACAAGTCCTCAACTGCTCGGTCGGAGGCCGAGCAGTTCCTACCTCAGGCAGTGATGTAATCAGTCAGGATGCTCTCGATGGTGCAGCTGTAGAACCTTTTGAGGAGTGGGAGGCCCCGGTGCACAACTGAGCAAGAGGACAAATACAATAGAGTGTCTAGTTTGAGAAACAGACGCCTCACAAGTCCTCAACTGGCAGCTTCATTAAACAGTACCCTCAAAACACGAGTCGCAAAGTCAACAGTCTGTTTCTCAAACTAGACCAGCCATGTATGTTCCAGAGCTCACAGGTGTGCCTGGCATGGAATGTGACTCCATCTCTTTTCAACGCGTCATTCTCCACCTGACTCTCCGCCAATGCCGCCTGACTCTCCACAAATGCCGCCTGACTAGGCCGCTAATGAGAATGATTCTCCGCCAATGCCACCTGGCTCTGGCACAATACATCCCCTTTCGCCCGTATCTCTGCCTTCAGAGAATGTTTCTCTTTCTGATGGTCTGCCTTCAATGTCTCGAACTCGGTCTTCAAAGTTTGAATCTCATCCATGAGCACTTTCATCAGATGATCAGAATGGTACCGCCTTGAGCCCCCCATCGATTACAATGGCCTATGATATAAATGGTAGATCAATTAAGAATTAATATGGACTCCAACACACAAATGCTGAGTACACATTTTAAGAATCTAGCAAAACAAACCGCTTTCTTGGCAATCATGCGTTTTTTTTCGGTGTGGCCCTTGTCCAGCCCTTTGTCCACTGATCTCCACGGATGGTTGTCGGCATGGTTGTAAGCTCTGCAAAAACACATTCACGTTTTTAGTACACTATTATCGATTGTATTACACAGTATGCCTACACATTGATAGCCGATATACGTACCTTTTTTATATTTTTATAAAATGCACTGAAACCAAAATACCTTTAGTTTTGGTGATCCCTCTCAGCTCCGACTCATTTTCAAGTCCTCTGGTGGTTAAATTTTGGGCCAGTTGCAATTGTAAGTAGGCCTAATAAAAAATGCTACTTCTATTAGGCTGTTAAGCCTCTTAGCCTACCTCAGCCAGTTAAGTTATTTTATATTGGTCTAGGCTCCAAAGAAATAGACTCCAAGTAAGCTCTCTTGTTGTTTGTAAAGTCAAATTAAATTGAAGATTATTGTTGAAATGAATTGCTCGACAGGTGTAGGTTTTCTCCATCTGTTGGTGTGCAACACTTGCATAACAAGTTAGCTATAAGTTCAGCACCAGCCACGGTTCACCTCCTATTGATTGCGCTGCGGTTGGCGCTAGTTGTTTCTGTTAAATTTAACGTTTATTTAACCTGTTGAGGACAGACGTTCCGCTAAGCGGAACCCCTGTTCCGCCTGCGGAACCGCTAGCCAACAGCCAATGGCATCGCACGGTGCGAAATACAAGACCAACTAAAATACCACAATTCAATTTTCTTAAACAATCAACTATTTTACACCATTTTAAAGACAAGACTCTCGTTAATCTAACCACATTGTCCGATTTCAAAAAGCCCCTTTACAGCGAAAGCAAAACATTAGATTATGTTAGGAGAGTACATAGACACAAATAATCACACAGCCATTTTCCAAGCAAGCATATATGTCACATAAAACAAAACCACAGCTAAATGCAGCACTAACCTTTGATGATCTTCATCAGATGACACTCCTAGGACATTATGTTATACATTACATGCATGTTTTGTTCAATCAAGTTCATATTTATATCAAAAAACCAGCTTTTTTACATTAGCATGTGATGTTCAGAACTAGCATACCCATCGAAAACTTCCGGTGAATTTACTAAATTACTCTCATGATAAACGTTCACAAAATACATAACAATTATTTTAAGAATTATAGATACAGGACTCCTTTATGCAATCGCAATGTCCGATTTTAAAATAGCTTTTCGGCGAAAGCACATTTTGCAATATTCTGAGTACATAGCTCGGCCATCACGGCTAGCTATTTTGACACCCACCAATTTCGGGGTCACCTAAACTCAGAATTACTATTTGAAAAATTGGATTACCTTGGCTGTTCTTCGTTAGAATGCACTCCCCAGGACTTCTACTTCAACAACAAATGTTGTTTTGGTTCCAAATAATCCATAGTTATACCCAAATACCTCCGTTTTGTTCGATGCGTTCAGGTCACTATCCGAAGGGTAACGCAACGCATTTCCGCATTACCGTACTTAGAAGTAAGTACGCATTACACGTACTTAGAAGCATGTCAACGCTGTTTAAAATCAATTTTATGCGCTATTTTTCTCGTAAAATAGCGATAATATTCCTACCGGGCGACGTTGTATTCATTCAAAGACAGAAAGAAAAACATGGCAAGTTCTCTATGACCGCGCATCTCCAGTGTCACTGTCCCCAGGCTGACCACTTACAAACTCTGCTGCTGTACTTTGCCCAGAGACAGCAGACACCCCATTCTACTTTCTGACGGCTTTAGAGAGCCAATGGGAGCCTTAGAAAATGTCACGTTACAGCACAGATGCTGTAATGTCGATAGAGGTACAACAGAAGGACAACAAATTGTCAGACAGGGCACTTCCTGTATGGAATCTTCTCAGGTTTTGGCCTGCCATATGAGTTCTGTTATACTCACAGACACCATTCAAACAGTTTTAGAAACTTCAGAGTGTTATCTATCCAAATCTACTAATTATATGCATATTCTATATTTCTGGGCAGGAGTAGTAACCAGTTTAAATCAGGTACGTTTTTATCCGGCCATGAAAATACTGCCCCCTATCCCAAAGAAGTTAACTGGTAAAGTCAGATAAAAACAAACTCTTATTTACAATCACGGCCTACTCCGGACAAACCCGGATGACGCTGGGCCAATTGTGCAACGCCCTACGACACTCCCAATCACAGTCGGATGTGATACGGCCTGTATTCGAACCAGGGATTGTAGCAATGCCGTAGACCGCTGCGCCGCTCAGGAGCAATGACACACACACACACACACACACACACACACACACACACAGTTGAAGCTAGAAGTTTACATACACCTTAGCCAAATACATTTAAACTCCCTCACAACATGATGCTGCCACCACCGTGCTTCACAGTTGGGATGGTGTTCTTCGGCTTGCCAAGCCTCCCCCTTTTTCTCCAAACATAACGATGGTCATTATGGCCAAACAGTTCTATTTTTATTTTATCAGACCAGAGGGCATTTCTCCAAAAATGTGATCTTTGTCCCCATGTGCAGTTGCAAACTGTAGTCTGGTTTTTATGGCGGTTTTGGAGCAGTGGCTTCTTCCTTGCTCAGCGGCCATTCAGGTTATGTTGATATAGGACTTGTTTTACTGTGGATATAGATAATTTTTGTACCGGTTTCCTCCAGCATCTTCACAAGGTCCTTTGCTGCTGTTCTGGGATTGATTTGCACTTTTCGCACCAAAGTGAGTTCATCTCTAGGAGACAGAACGCGTCTCTTTCCTGAGTGGTATGATGGCTGTGTGGTCCCCATGGTGTTTATACTTGCGTACTATTGTTTGTATAGATGAACGTGGTACCTTCAGGCGTTTGGAAATTTCTCCCAAGGATGAACCAGACTTGTGGAGGTCTACAATTCTTTTCTGAGGTCTTGGCTGATTTCTTTTGATTTTCCCATGATGTCAAGCAAAGAGGCACTGAGTTTGACGGTGAGGCCTTGAAATACATCCACAGGTACACTTCCAATGGACTCAAATGATGTCAATTAGCCTATCAGAAGCTTCTAAAGTCATACATCATTTTCAGGATTTTTCCAAGCTGTTTAAAGGCATAGTCAACTTAGTGTATGTAAACTTCTGACCCACTGGAATTGAGATACAGTGAATTATAAGTGAAACAATCTGTCTGTAAACAATTGTTGGAAAAATTACTTGTGTCATGCACAAAGTAGATGTCCTCACCGACTTGCCAAAACTATAGTTTGTTAACAAGAAATTTGTGGAGTGGTTGATAAACGAGTTGTAATGACTCAACCTAAGTGTATGTAAACTTCCGACGTCAACTGTATATATATTTATTTATTTCTTCAGAACATTAACCGTGTGTAGGTTCGATATGTGTATAGGTAGATGTGGAAAAGGTAGATACAAATGATTTGTTGCAGGTTGGGGAGGGGGTTTCACACCTAGCTCGGTTATTAGACAATTCTGTAGTAAAGGTTGAATTGTCACGTCCTGACCAGTAAAAGGGGTTGTTGTTTATTGTAGTTTTGTCGGGGCATGGCAGGGGGTGTTTGTTTTATGTGTTTCAGGGTTTTTGGTTAATGTTCTATGTTAGTATATTTCAATGTTCGTTCTAGTTTTTCTATTTCTATGTTTAGTTTATTGGGTTGACCTTCAATTGGAGGCAGCTGTTCCTCGTTGCCTCTAATTGAAGGTCCTATTTAGGGGGTGTTTTCCATTGGGGTTTTGTGGGTAGTTGTTCCGTGTAGCTGTGTGCCTCACAGGACTGTTTTTTTCATCGTTGTTGTTTTGATTAAGTGTTTTGATTTGTTTTCTTCTCAAAAAACAAGAAGATGAGCATACATTCCCAGCCACCAGTACATCTCCTAGGCCCAGGCTATCCTACGTCTGCTCTACGCATGGCAGCCATCAGGCCTCTGCACAGCCCAGTTCGCCCCTGTGCCAGCACTCTGCCCGTGCAGCTACTTTTACCACCCATCCAGGATGGGGCGTGCAGGCTGTGCGCTCCGAGACCTCCAGTGCTTGTTCATGGCCTGGTGTATCCAGTTCCTGCTCCTCGCGCTAGCCCTGAGGTGCGTGTTTCTAGTCTGGCGCCTCCAAAGCGAGGCACCACACACCAGGCCTCCAGTCGTCAGCCCAGTCCAGTACGTCCTGTTCCTGCTCCTCGCAATAGCCTTGAGGTGCGTGTCTCCAGTCTGGTACCTCCAGTACCAGCACCACGCACCAGGCCTCCAGTGTGTCAGCCCAGTCCAGTTCATCCTGCTCCTGCTCCTCGCACTGGCCTTGAGGTGCGTGTTACATGTCTGGCGCCTCCAAAGCCAGCCCCACACACCAGGCCTGTAGTGCGCCTGTCCAGTCCAGAGCTTCTGGCGACAGTTCCCGTCTTGAGCTTCCGGGCGACAGTCCCCCGTCTAGAGCTTCGGCGACAGTTCCTCCGTCTAGAGCTTCCGGCGACAGTTCCCGTCCAGTGCTTCCGGTGACGTCCTATAGTCCGGAGCCTGCAAAGATGGCCCACAGTCCGGAACCAACAGAGACGGCCCACAGTCCGGAACCGACAGACACGCCCACAGTCCGGAGCCGTGCAGAGTCACCCTACAGTCCGGATCCGGGCGCAGCGCCAGAGTCGCCCTACAGTCGGATCCGGACAGCCAGAGTCGCCCTACAGTCCGGATCCGGAGCGCCAGAGTCGCCCCTACAGTCCAGATCCGGCGCAGCCAGAGTCGCCCTACAGTCCGGATCCGCGCAGCTAGAGTCGCCTACAGTCCGGATCCGGCGCAGCCAGAGTCGCCTACAGTCGATCCGGAGCAGCCAGAGTCGCCCCTACAGTCGGATCCGGCGCGGCTAGAGCGCCCTACAGTCCGGATCCGGCGCAGCCAGAGTCGCCCTACAGTCCGGATCCGGCGCAGCCAGAGGTCGCCCCTACAGTCCGGATCGGCGCAGCCAGAGTCGCCCCTACAGTCCCGGATCGCGCAGCCAGAGTCGCCCTACAGTCTGGAACCGGCGCAGCCAGAGTCGCCCTACAGTCTGGAACCGGCGCAGCCAGAGTCGCCCCTACAGTCCGAAACCGGCGGAGCCAGAGTCGCCCTCTCAGTCCGGAACCGGTGCAGCCAGAGTCAGAGCTCCCAGCAACGCGCATCAGCCCGAGGTCTCCAGCGACGCCGCATCAGCCCAAGGTCTCCAGCGACGCGCATCAGCCCGGAGAGGTATCCAGCGACGCGCATCAGCCCGAGGTCTCCAGTGACGCACCTCAGCCCGAGGTCTCCACAGCAACGAGCTTTAGCCCTGAGCCTTCAGCGGGGTGGACAGGTTAGGTTGGGGACTAAGGCCAGAGCCTGAGCCACCTCCATAGTAGGAGGATTGGGGAGGGGGGTGTAGCACAAGAACCGTCGGTGACGGTGTCCACCCTCCCTTCGCTCCCTTTAGATTGGGATTATTTTTGTTTTGGGGTTTATTTTTGTGTTTTTTGTTTGAGGTGCTTCCGGGGTCTGCATCTTTGGGGGGGGGTTGTTGGTTTGTAGTTTGGTCAGGGCGTGGCAGAGGTGTTTGTTTTATGTGTTTCGGGTTTTTTGTTTAATGTTAGTATATTTCAATGTTCGTTCTAGTTTTTCTATTTCTATGTTTAGTTTATTGGGTTTGACCTTCAATTGGAGGCAGCTGTTCCTTGTTGCCTCTAATTGAAGGTCCTATTTCGGTAGGGGTGTTTTCCATGGGTTTTTGTGGGTAGTTGTTCCGTGTAGCTGTGTGCCTCACAGGACTGTTTTTTAAAATCGTTGTTGTTTTGATTAAGTGTTTTGTTTCGTGTTCTTCTCAAAAAACAAGAAGATGAGCATACACATTCCCGCTGCGCCTTGGTCCCATCTTTACGGACGAACTTGGCATGAATAGTCTATTGTTCAGCTAATAGTCCATCCTAGAAATGTTGTTAGCAGAATTCACAGCCTGCTATGCTTGTGAAAACTAATAATAATTCTTTTCCCCTTTCCACTTGTTAACTTCTCTAGGGCCGGTGGGACGAATCGCCCCACCTACGTAACAACCAGTGGAATCCTGTGGCGCGTTATTCAAATACCTTAGAAAAATACTATTACTTCAATTTCTCAAACATACTGACTATTTTACACCATTTTAAAGACAAGACTCCGTTAATCTAACCACACTGTCCGATTTCAAAAGGCTTTACAACGAAAGCAAAACATTAGATTATGTCAGCAGAGTACCCAGCCAGAAATAATCAGACACCCATTTTTCGAGCTAGCATATAATGTCACAAAAACCCAGAAGACAGCTAAATGCAGCACTAACCTTTGATGATCTTCATCAGATGACAACCCTAGGACATTATGTTATACAATACGTTGCATGTTTTTGTTCAATCAAGTTCATATTTATATCAAAAAACGCTTTTTACATTAGCATGTACGTTCCACTACCCCGCATAAACTTCGGTGAATTTACACTAAATTACTCCATAAACGTTCACAAACCGCATAGCAATTATTTTAAGAATTATAGATACAAACTCCTCTATGCACTTTCGATATGCTCAGATTTTAAAATAGCTTTTCGGTGAAAGCACATTTTGCAATATTCTCAGTAGATAGCCCGGCATCACAGGGTTAGCTATTTAACATAACAAGTTTAGCACTCACCAAAGTCAGATTTACTATAAGAAAAATGTTATTACCTTTGGTATTTCTTCT
>NW_025549527.1:0-13921 GCF_905237065.1 Salmo salar | reverse complement strand
CCTTCTGCCACGTCCTGACCCAACTACACCCTCTACTGGTCAGGACGTGACAGTACTCCCCTCAAGGTGCAGACCCCGGGATGCACCTAAAAAAGAACACACAAGAAAATCCCCAATACCCCAACAAAAATAACCCCTAAACAATAAGGGAGGGAAGGGAGGGTGGCTGCCATCACCGACGGCACTGTGCTACACCCTCCCTCCCCAACCCACCTATCCTGGAGGTGGCTCAGGTGCAGGATGTGGACCTCGCTCCACCTTCGGCGTCGCCCACTTTGGTGGCGCCGATAGCTGCGCCGGGCAGACGGACCACTCGGGCTGGGCCGGAGGACTGGAGAGCCAATCGGGCTGGGCCGGAGGGCAGGAGGGCCCCTCGGGCTGGGCCTGAGGGCAGGCGGGCCACTCTGGCAGTTCAGGGCAGTCTGGCCACTCTGGCAGTCCAGGGCAGTCTGGCCACTCTGGCAGTCCAGGGCAGTCTGGCCACTCTGGCAGTCCAGGGCAGTCTGGCCACTCTGGCAGTCCAGGGCAGTCTGGCCACTCTGGCAGTCCAGGGCAGTCTGGCCACTCTGGCAGTCCAGGGCAGTCTGGCCACTCTGGCAGTCCAGGGCAGTCTGGCCACTCTGGCAGTCCAGCGCAGTCTGGCCACTCTGGCAGTCCAGCGCAGTCTGGCCACTCTGGCAGTCCAGCGCAGTCTGGCCACTCTGGCAGTCCAGCGCAGTCTGGCCACTCTGGCAGTCCAGCGCAGTCTGGCCACTCTGGCAGTCCAGCGCAGTCTGACCTCTGTCGACTGGCGGGCAGCTCTGGCGCCTGTTGACTGGCGGGCAGCTCTGGCGCCTGTTGACTGGCGGGCAGCTCTGGCGCCTGTTGACTGGCGGGCAGCTCTGGCGCCTGTTGACTGGCGGGCAGCTCTGGCGACTGTTGACTGGCGGGCAGCTCTGGCGACTGTTGACTGGCGAGGCTGGGTTGACACACTAGACTCCTGATGCGCGGGGCTGGTATAGGACGTGCCAGCCCGGAGACACGCACCTCCATGCTAGTGCGTCTGGCGGGAAACACCGGACCGAAATGGCCCGCTGGCAGTCTTGATTGTAGGGTTGGCATCACCCCTTCCGGCTCGATGCTCCCCTGGCACCTGCGGGGCGCTGGTACTGGGCGAACTGGGCTGTGCGTCCGTATCGGCGAGATGGTGCGTACCACAGCGTAACATGGCGCCCTCCACCTCAATTGCACCTCCCTGTAGTCACGGGTAGCTGGCTTACGGCTCTTCCCTGGCCAAGCTACCCGTGTGCCCCCCCCCCCCAAAAAAAATCTTGGGGCTGCCTCTCGGGTTTCCTACCCAACCATGTTCCAGCGTAACGTTCCCGATGGTTCCTCTGTCCAGCTGCCTCCACTCTCCTGAGTGCCTCCACCTGTTCCCATGGGAGGCGATCCCTTCCGGCCAGGATCTCTTCCCAGGTGTAGGCTCCCTTGCCATCCAGGACGTCCTCCCATGTCCATTCCTCCCTTTTTCTCTCCTGTCGCTGCTCCTTCCTCTTCCGCTGCTTGGTCCTTGTTTGGTGGGTAATTCTGTAAGGGCTGTCTTCAGGAATGGACCAAAATGCAGCGGAGTTAGTATTCATCTTTCAATTTAATTAGAAAGAACACTATAACAAACAAAACCAGGAAACTGACAGCCAACAATCCTGTCAGGTGCAAACACACTAAACAAGAAACAATTACCCACAAAACCCAAAGGAAAAACATGCTCCTTATGTGTGACTCCCAATCAACCACAACCCTCTACAGCTGTGCTTGATTGGAAGTCACACGGCCAAAATCAATGAAACAATAAAAAACACACACTCCCTTTTGCCACGTCCTGACCCAACTACACCCTCTACTGGTCAGGACGTGACAAACACAGAGTTACACATGGAGTAAAACAAACATACAGTCAATAATACAGTAGAAAAATAAGTCTATATACAATGTGAGCACATGAGGTGAGATAAGGGAGGTAAAGGCAAAAAGGCCATGGTGGCAAAGTAAATACAATATAGCAAGTAAAACACTGGAATGGTAGATTTGTAGTGGAAGAAAGTGCAAAGTAGAAATAGAAATAATGGGGTGCAAAGGAGCAAAATAAATAAATAAATACAGTAGTCCCATGTAAGGGGGCAGTAGCTCTTTGCCTGCATCAGATTCATTACTGTCAGTGTCCATGCTAGCTGGGCTGACAACAAATGTAGAATTACTGATGCTAGCATTGGATGTGCTCGTGGAAGCAGAACAACTTGTGACGTCGACAGGTGCAGGTGTAGTCCTGCTGGTAGTAGCAGTACTACCAGTAGAGCTGGTATGTATGTGTCTCTATGGACGCGGGCCTTACTTTTGAGAGTAACGGTTAATGTGATAGGATGTTAATTATTTGACTAAGCTACCTGTATTTGACATTGTGTTGTTATTTCGCTGAACACTAGATGGTTTCATTTTATTTTTGGCAGTGAAACAAGGCTACTCAGGCGTGAAAGAAACCTCACCCAAATGTATAGCCCCGTTGGAAAATATAAATGTACTGTTTGAAAATGTGAGAAAAAAAATGTATATATAATGTATTACGTACCACCCCTGACATCATTGTACGCGTACCCCAGTTTGGGAATACCTGTTCTAGACGATTCGGTGCTTCCAATTTTGTGGCAACAAACCCTTTCCTGTTTCAGCTGTTCACAAAGCAAGATCCATACAGAAATGGTTTGTCGAGATCGGGTGTGGAAGAACTTGACTGGCCTGCACAAAGCCCTGACCTCAACCCCATCAAACACCTTTGGGATGAATTGGAATGCCAATTGCGAGCCAGGCCTAATCACCCAACATCAGTGTCCGACCTCACTAATGCTCTTGTGGCTGAATGGAAGCAAGTCCCCTCAGCAATGTTCATCTATTTGAAAGCCTTCCCAGAAGAATGGAGGCTGTTACAACAGCAAAGGGGGGACCAACTCCATATTAATAACCATCATTTTGGAGATAGATGTTTGACTAGCAGGTGTCCACATACTTTTGCTTATATAGTGTATTTGCTCTGATTTCATGCTCTTTCTTCCATTTGGAAATATAGCATTTTTACATAGCACTTTATACTATTTATGATAGCCAAGTGGATCCTCACTCACACGCTAATAGTACCGTTTTATTGGTAGAAAGACCTTCTGAAGTGTGTGTGTGTGTGTGTGTGTGTGTGTGTGTGTGTGTGTGTGTGTGTGTGTGTGTGTGTGTGTGTGTGTGTGTGTGTGTGTGCGTGTGTGCGTGCGTGCATGCGTCTGTGCAAGTGTGTGTGATTGCTGCCATGCATGTTTCTGAGAGGAAGTGAGTGTGTGGACTATGCTGCCTCTACAGCATATCCAGGGGTTGATGGTTCAGAGTGCATACTATAAATTGCATGCCGGAAATCGGTTTACTGTCAGGAACTGAAAAGACATAAAACTTGTTGTGTTTCATTGTCACCACTACCATTATCCTAATAGTAAACATGTCCCTGATGCAGGCTCCGTGTAACACTGTTCATTTACCTTTACATGAACTTTCCTGGAAACCCCAAGACACTATCCATGGTACGTCCCAAATGGCACCCTATTCCCTATATAGTGCACTACTTTTGACCAGAGCACTATGGGCCCCCGTTAAAAGCAGTGAATAGGGTGCTATTTGGGATGCGACCTATGATTCCTAACGGTGAACATTCTGCTTTGGGGGCCCTGTTTCCCTGAAGTGTCCAAGTGTCGCTCAGCACATTCCAGAACTTTTCCAGGACCGGCGGGAAAGGGTGGCTCCCCTGAAGGCTGTTTTATGAGAGCTCGGTTAAGCACACCCCTGCCTTCTCTGGGTTATGTCCCTGACAGGTAGGCTTCGGGTGCCATAAAGGTCCTGGCACGGTCCCCGCTTTCTAATACCCATTTAATATCCATATTCCTCTATGTAGATGGAGTACTAACAACCCTCTTTTTCAAATGGTCCTTAGCTGCACCAGATGCCAGACACCAGGTCCGGCATCTGGTGCCAAGGAATCCACCCCAAGTTTTAGAGCGCTTTTCTTTCCGTAATCCCTCGGAAAAGGATTACCTCAAACCTGTTCAAACAGCCATGAGCTACTGTGTGTTTTTATGACTCACTTTTGTCACAGTATAAAACATAAAACTTACTATGTGGTGTAAAACGTGTACACACAACCCTGTTCTAGAATGTTGGACCATTGGCTTTCATATTCTTCAGATTCTAAACTATTCCACATAGACAGACTATTGTGGCTCGGTAGCTATGGCTGTGTAGGGTGAAGTTGCACCTGAACACTGATCTTGGGTCAGGTTTGCATTTTCCCCACTAAGGGTTAAGGATTGGGGGAGGGGAAGCTGATCTTAGATCTGTACCTAGGGAAACTTCACCCAGGAGTGAATTGGGCTTTACACCACACAGCCAGCAATCATTTAGGAGTGATGACAGGAAATGAAAGGAATGCCGAGTTTCAGCACCAACAGCATCCTCTTCTCCGGTATTAATGCAGTGTGATTGCCTCACATTTACAGTGCCTTCAGAAAGTATTCACACCCCTTGACTTTTTCCACGTTGTTGTGTTACAAACTGGGATTAATGTCAAAGTGTAAAAAATAAATGTATATTGATTAGATAAGTATTCAACCCCCTGAGTCAATGCATGTTACAATCACCTTTGGTCTCATGGTGAAACCCCTGAGCGGATTCCTTCCTCTCCAGTAACTGAAGAAGGACACCTGTATCTTTGTAGTGGCTGGGTGTATTGATACACCATCCAAAGTGTAAATAATAACTTCACCGTGCTCAAAGGGATATTCAATGTGTGCGTTATTTTTAGTTTTACCTACAGTATCTACCAATAGGTACCCTTCTTTGCAAGGCATTGGAAATCCTCCCTGGTCTTTGTTGTTGAATCTGGGTTTGAAATTCGCTGCTCGATTGAGGGAGCTTACAGATAATTGTATGTGTGAGGTATAGAGATGAGGTAGTCATCTCAAAAATCATGTTAAACACACAAGGTCCATGCAACTTATTATGTGACTTGTGAAGCAAATTATTACTCCTAAATGTATTTAGGCTTGCCATAACAAAGGGGTTGAATACTTATTGACTAGTGCTGAGCAATTAGTGCTTTTTGAGTGTGTTTTGGTTAGATTGTGAAAAGATAATCACGGTAAAAAAGAATTGACAAATGCACTTTGCATTATGTGGGTTGAATGCTGTAACAACACAGAATTAATTAAAACAATTAATAAAAGTCCCATGATGTTAGTGACTGCCCATTACTGCTTATCACTTATTAAACATAATTTATTCACATTACTTTATTTTAATAAAATATTTGTTTTATTTGATTACTTTATTTCAGATCTTTACCAAGGAATGCTTGGTTGGCTCCACCAAGTCTGTCCCCAACCAATTTGATTTGGTGGTTTTAAGCATTTCAAATAGCACTTTGTTGACAGTTGCTGGATGCTATCGTCCTCCATCAGCACCGGCCTTTACCCTACCTGCCCTACACTAAGTCTGAATTTGTCCTGCTAGGTGGCCTAAACTAGAACATGCTTAAACCACCTGACCAAGTCCTAAAGCAATGGGAGTGTTCTCTTGAGAGATAATATGGTCGGCATTTGATTGTGAGGAATTCTAGGTCAGGTGAACAAAAGGACTTGAGTTATTGTATGTTGTTACAATTACACCATGAGTCGTTAAATCATGAAACATTCACCCCCGCCCTTCTTCTTACCAGAGAGATGTTTGTTCCTGTCGGCGCGATGCACTGAAAATCCCGTTGGCTGTACGGACTCCGACAGCATGGCCACAGCTAGCCTGGTCTCCGTGAAAGAGAGTATGTTACAATTCCGGATATCTCTTTGGACATGCTCTTGCCCTAATTTCATCGACTTTGTTAACCTGTTAGGGCTAGGGGGCAGTATTTGCACGGCTGGATAAAAAAAATGTACCCGATTTAATCTGGTTACTAATCCTACCCAGTAACTAGAATATGCATATACTTATTATATATGGATAGAAAACACTCTAAAGTTTCTAAAACTGTTTGAATGGTGTCTGTGAGTATAACAGAACTCATTTGGCAGGCAAAACCCTGAGACATTTTCTGACAGGAAGTGGATACCTGATGTGTTGTATTACCTTTAAACCTATCCCATTGAAAAACACAGGGGCTGAGGAATATTTTGGCACTTCCTATTGCTTCCACTAGATGTCACCAGCCTTTACAAAGTGTTTTGAGTCTTCTGGAGGGAGATCTGACCGAACAAGAGCCATGGAACGATGATGGCCCATTAGACACCTGGCGCGCGAGTTCATGTTGGGTACCCTCGTTCCAATACGTTATAAAAGAGTATGCATTCGTCCACCTTGAATATTATTCATGTTCTGGTTAAAAAGGCCCTAATGATTTATGCTATACAACGCTTGACATGTTTGAACGAACGTAAATATATTTTTTCCCTCGTTCATGACGAGAAGTCCGGCTGGCTTAGATCATGTGCTAACAAGACGGAGATTTTTGGACATAAATGATGAGCTTTTTTGAACAAAACTACATTCGTTATGGACCTGTGATACCTGGAAGTGACATCTGATGAAGAGAATCAAAGGTAATGGATTATTTACATAGTATTTTCGATTTTAGATCTCCCCAACATGACGTCTAGTCTGTATCGCAACGTGTATTTTTCTGGGCGCAGTGCTCAGATTATTGCAAAGTGTGATTTCCCAGTAAGGTTATTTTTAAATCTGGCAAGTTGATTGCGTTCAAGAGATGTAAATCTATAATTCTTTAAATGACAATATAATATTTTACCAATGTTTTCTAATTTTAATTATTTAATTTGTGGTGTTGACTTGACTGCCGGTTATTGGAGGGAAACGATTTCCTCAACATCAATGCCATAGTAAAACGCTGTTTTTGGATATAAATATGAACTTGATAGAACTAAAAATGCATGCATTGTCTAACATAATGTCCTAGGAGTGTCATCTGATGGAGATTGTAAAAGGTTAGTGCATCATTTTAGCTGGTTTTATGGTTTTGGTGACCCTGTCTTTGAATTGACAAAACATTACACACAACTCTTGTAAATGTACTGTCCTAACATACTCTAAATTTATGCTTTCGCCGTAAAACCTTTTTGAAATCGTAAAACGTGGTTAGATTAAGGAGATGTTTATCTTTCAAAGGGTGTAAAATAGTTGTATGTTTGAAAAATTTAAATTTTGACATTTATTTGGATTCAAATTTGCCGCTCTTGAAATGCACCTGCTGTTGATGGAGTGCACCACGGGTGGGACGCTAGCGTCCCACCTAGCCCATAGAGGTTAACTAGGGACTGGACATTAGCAAGTAATATACTCAGAAGTGGTGGGTGGTGTGCGTGCATCCGAAGCCTCACTAGAAGACTGCTCTGGCACCCTCTCCTCCGACGGCGTTGTTTTGGGTAGACCTCTGGAATCAGTTCAAATGCCCTTGGAGGTGCAGACAAAGGATCCGCTTTGAGAAAGTCGTATTCCTGGTTGTAGTGCTGGTTGTGCTGGTAAGTTGACATCTCTCTGATATCCAATAGTTCTTCCCGGCTGTATGTAATGACACTTAAGGTTTTCTGGGCTAACAATGTAAGAAATAATACATAAAAAAAACTAAATACTGCAGTTTCCTAAGGCCTTGAAGCGAAGCTGTCATCTCTATCGGCGCCATCAATATGCAAACATAACACACCCACATCAAACCATACCCCCAAGTCAGGTCTCGTTTGCCTTCAGTCATGGCTACTAGCATTTCTGAAGGAGCAATCTTCAAAACGAGGCCAAATCAGGAACTGCAGTCACCCTTTAACATGGTTTAGTGTTGTTAGAGCATAGATGTGATCCAACTGTTAAATTGAGTTTACACACATTATGTCTGAAAGTAACTGTTGAGTGTTTCCAGATTCATATGAAATATGACCAATAATGAATTACAATATTTAAATAGTTTTTCTTCCAAGAAATGGTAATTAAGTAGTAGAAAGAAGCTTTTCTGTGTTTGAATGTTGTGGGTGCACCCCAACAACAGGAATGATGTGGGCGTATATCTTTCGTAAAATATATTGATGAGAAGTTAACAGTTGATTGGCTCAGCCAATGAGCCAACGTCGCATCACACATATTTGAAAAAGTCTGTTTCAAGTTTGAGGTGGGGTTTTGGAATAGTTTTTTCTCTAAAATGTATGCTTTGGCCACAAATACAAGTATAGGACGAGTCAACCAAATTATTTGGGTATGAGTTAACAGAATATGAGCTTTTATATATAGGTTGTTCTACAGAAGTGGTGTAAATTGGGGGTTGGAAAAAAATGCAAATGTATTTCCTATTTCTCCCAAACTTTCAGCCACACCTCTTCGAACAGACATACAGTACCCTCCTTAATTATTGGCACCCTAGGTAAATATGAACAATAAAGGCTGTGAAAAAATGTCATTGTTGTTTATCAGCTGAATTCCTTACCACCGCACAAAATGTCTTCACAACTGAAACACATTGAAAAGTTGCAATAAAGGGAGAACCATGCAGAGTAGTGATACTTCTGATTAACCTTCTATTACAGGTACATTTTTGAAAGTCTATTTTCATACCAAATTAACAAAATAGTAAAAACATGATTTTTATTTACCAGATTTTCAAAAACTTTACATTTCATTTAGAGAAATATAATCCCTATTGCTTTCAGTAAAATGTTGATTGTATAAATCTGAAACTTGTTGATTGAATTACTTATGCATCTAATTAAATATATTGTCAGATTGTCACGTCCTGACCAGCAGAGGGCGTATTGCTTAGTCTTGGTCAGGATGTGGCAGGTGGTTTGTGTTTGTTTAATGTTGTGTTGGTGATTGGGACTTCCAATTGAAGAAAGGTGTGTATAGTTGCCTTTGATTGGAAGTCCTATATAGGTGTGTGTGTTTGTCTTTGGGGTGGTGGGGAATTGTTCTTGCACTGCGTTTGCATAGCCTGTAAGACTGTCCATGTTGTGAGTATCATTTATTGTTTTGTTTTCCGGTGGATGCTTTGCCTTTTACCATTAACTTCTTGGGGCTATGTGGGACGCTAGCGTGCCACCCGTGGTGCACCCTATCAACAGCAGGTGCATTTCAAGAGCGGCAAATTTGAAACCAAATAAATGTCAAAATTATAAATGTTCAAACATACAACTATCTTACACCCTTTGAAAGATAAACATCTCCTTAATCTAACCACGTTGTCCGATTTCAAAAAGGTTTTACGGCGAAAGCATAAAGTTACATTATGTTAGGAGAGTACATTGACAATAGCTGTGTGTAATGTTTTGTCAATTCAAAGCCAGGCGTCACAAAAACCAGCTAAAATGATGCACTAACCTTTTACAATCTCCATCAGATGACACTCCTAGGACATTATGTTAGACAATGCATGCATTTTTAGTTCTATCAAGTTCATATTTATATCCAAAAACAGCGTTTTACTATGGCATTGATGTTGAGGAAATCGTTTCCCTCCAATAACCGGCAGTCAAGTCAGCACCACAAATTAAATAATTAAAATTAGAAAACATTGGTAAAATATTATATTGTCATTTAAAGAATTATAGATTTACATCTCTTGAACGCAATCAACTTGCCAGATTTAAAAAATAACCTTACTGGGAAATCACACTTTGCAATAATCTGAGCACTGCGCCCAGAAAAATATGCTTTGCTATACAGACAAACGGCCATGTTGGAGAGATCTAAAATCGAAAATACTATGTAAATAATCCATTACCTTTGATTCTCTTCATCAGATGTCACTTCCAGGAATCCCAGGTCCATAACGAATGTAGTTTTGTTCAAAAAAGCTCATCATTTATATCCAAAAGCGCCGTGTTGTTAGCATGATCTAAGCCAGCCGGACTTCTCGTCATGAACGAGGGGAAAAAATATATTTACGTTCGTTCAAACATGTCAAACGTTGTATAGCATAAATCATTAGTGCCTTTTTAACCAGAACATGAATAATATTCAAGGTGGACGAATGCATTCTCTTTTATAACGTATTGGAACGAGGGTACCCAACATGAACTCGCGCCAGAGTCTAATCGGCCATCACCGTTCCATGGCTCTTGTTCGGTCAGATCTCACAGTAAAAGACTCAAAACACTTTGTAAAGGCTGGTGACATCTAGTGGAAGCAATAGGAAGTGCCAAAATATTAATCAACCCCTGTGTGTTTCAATGGCATAGGCTTAAAGGTAATTCAACACATCAGGTATCCACTTCCTGTCAGAAAATGTCTCAGGGTTTTGCCTGCCAAATGAGTTCTGTTATACTCACAGACACCATTCAAACAGTTTTAGAAACTTTAGGGTGTTTTCTATCCATATATAATAAGTATATGCATATTCTAGTTACTGGGTAGGATTAGTAACCAGATTAAATCGGGTACGTTTTTTTATTCAGCCGTGCAAATACTGCCCCCTAGCCCCAACAGGTTAAAAGAAAATGAGTATCCACAATCCCGCTGCGCCTTGGTCCTTCTCTATCCAGTATGACATTTTCAACAACGAGTACGACATATTCTGTGACAGAATTCCCCACCAAACCAGGACCAAGCAGCGGAAGAAGTCTGGCGAGGACTGGGGAACACGACGGGTAAGGGAGACCGAGAGGCACCCCCAAGATTTTTTTAGGGGGGGGCACAAGGGCTGTTTGACGGGGCAAGACGGGAGTGCCAGTCAACAGTCGCCAGAGCTGCCCGCCAGTCAACAGTCGCCAGAGCTGCCCGCCAGTCAACAGTCGCCAGAGCTGCCCGCCAGTCAACAGTCGCCAGAGCTGCCCGCCAGTCAACAGTCGCCAGAGCTGCCCGCCAGTCAACAGTCGCCAGAGCTGCCCGCCAGTCAACAGTCGCCAGAGCTGCCCGCCAGTCAACAGTCGCCAGAGCTGCCCGCCAGTCAGGAGTCGCCAGAGCTGCCCGGAGCGGCCCGAGCTGCCCGGAGCGGCCCGACTGCCCGGAGCCGCCAGAGCGGCCAGAACCGGAGCCACCTCCAGATATATGTGGGTTGGGGAGGGGGGGTGTAGCACAGTGCCGTCGTTGACGGCAGCCACCCTCCCTTCCCTCCCTTTTTGTTTAGGGGTAATTGTTTGTTGGTTTTGTTGGGGTATTGGGGATTTTCTTGTGTTTTTCTTTTTTAGGTGCATCCCGGAGTCTGCACCTTGAGGGGGGGTACTGTCACGTCCTGACCAGCAGAGGGCGTATTTCTTAGTCTTGGTCAGGATGTGGCAGGTGGTTTGTGTTTGTTTAATGTTGTGTTGGTGATTGGGACTTCCAATTGAAGGCAGGTGTGTATAGTTGCCTTTGATTGGAAGTCCTATATAGGTGTGTGTGTTTGTCTTTGGGGTGGTGGGGAATTGTTCTTGCACTGCGTTTGCATAGCCTGTAAGACTGTCCATGTTGTGAGTATCATTTATTGTTTTGTTTTCCGGTGGATGCTTTGCCTTTTACCATTAAAAGAAAATGAGTATCCACAATCCCGCTGCGCCTTGGTCCTTTTCTCTCCACTACGAATCTTGTGACATAGATGTTTTAATGAGCACTTTAATTATCTTTATTTTGGCAGAATAAAGATAGGTAAAGTGATTTTGGTGTGTGTCAATCATAGAGATAATTTAAGTACTCTAGATGGTTATAACCAGGGATGCCAATTTAGCAATTTTGTTGCTAGATTTAGCAACTTTTCAGAGTACCCTGGCAACTTTTTTTCCAAACAGCACCTAACATGAAATTTAGCTACTTTTAAAAATGTATTTGGAACTTTTAGCAACTTTTGAAAAGTGACACAAACGCTAAAATGTATTTTCCCTCTAATTGACACAAAAACAAATTCTCTGTCACACACTCAGTCACAACCCACGTGCCTGGCTGAAAGAGTGCATTGTGAGTGACGTCAGCATCAGGCGCTCAGCTCGTGCACAGGGAGCAGCAGGCCAGCAGCAATTTCAGCAAATTGAAAATCATTGTTGGCTGACTGCAGCAGCAGTAGTATGCGTTTCGACGAGACAAACCCAATGAATATAGTTGGTCACAAATGTTTGATCTTGAACAGAACTTACAACATCAATCAACATGTCTCAATCAAAATTGTACAGCCAGAAGTACAGAAAAGAGTGGGAGTCTGTACCTGAATTTAAAGGGTGGCTGAAGCCAGTAATTGGGGATGATTGTTGGGCATACTGCGTGCTGCAAATCAGATATGCTTGCAAAAATGTTTGACATCAAAAAACATTCTTTTTTACAGCAAAGCATATAAATAAATCAAAACCGTACAACCCCACAACGCAGTCTACATTACCACAGTTGGTTAAGAAAGTGGATAACTGCAAAACTATGGCCATGGCCATTGCGGAACATTGTTCGCTGCTAGCATGCGACCATTTGGGTATGGCTTGTAAAGCTGCCTTTTCAGATTCTGTGGCAGCAACAAACTTCCAAATGCACCGCACCAAGTGCACAGAAATGATTAGGGGAGTACTGGCTCCTTATTTTCTCAAAAGAGTAACATCAGACGTGGGGGATGAGAAGTTCAGTCTCCTTTTGGATGAGTCAACTGATGTCAGTGTCTCGAAATACCTGGGTGTGGTGATTCGGTATTTCAGTGCTAAAAAAAGAACCGTGTGTCCACATTTCTTGGTCTGGTTGAATTGGAGGGGGTGGATGCCAGATCAATAGCAAAGGTGGTTGAGTTTCTTGAGAAGTGTAACCTTAAAAAAGAGAATCATCAGGGTATTGGCACTGATAATGCGTCTATGATGACTGAGGTGCACAACGGGGTGCACAAGATTTTAAAGGAAGAATGAGCATTGCCCAATTTGGTACTCATCCACTGTGTGTGCCATTCTTTACAATTGGCTGTCAGTGCAGCATCCAAAGAAACCATCCCTAGGAGTGTTGAGTACAGGGAAACCAACAACTGGTTTTCGATTTCCCCAAAACGGCGCGAGGCGTACAAAGCAGTGTATGCCACCATTAATTGTGGCCAGAAACCTCTGCAGATCACCAAAGTGTTTGCCACACATTGGCTATCGATTGAGCCTGCGGTAACTTCGTATATTGAGCCAGTGGGAAGAACTGAAACTCCACTTTGAGTTGACCAAGGCCAGTGAGCGTGCTACATGGCGGATGTGCTCCACGCCATGTGACATGGACAAGACCAACTATGTCTACCTGACATTCTTGAAATCAATCCTGTCCGATGTACAAGTTGCAGTGAAGTCATTTGAGGGAGAGCAAACAGATCCTGTCAAGCTTTTGGACAATCTGGTACACCTCTTAACATCAATTTGCAGCAGAGTAGTCAACCCTATGGCAAAAATTGATGTCCTGAAGGATGCCATTGATGGACATCTCAGTCCATCACCGTACCTTTTCGAGAGCACGGTGTACCAACTCAGTCTTGGGCCAGAGGACAAAATGGTCTTTCGGAGACAGTGCATCAACTACATTGTTGCTTTAAGCAAGGAGCTGCAAGCAAGGCTCCCAGACCACCTTGAAGCCTTGCGAAACATGGCCTTGTTCAGTGTTAAGGAAACACTAAAGCACAATAAAGGCACCACTGAAATTATTAAAGTAGCTGAACTACTTGGATACCAGCCCCAAACAATTGATAAAATTGTTTCCCAATGGAGAAACATCCATCTGTTTAGGTGGGACTCAACTGAAAATACAGTCGAGTTTTGGAGTGAAGTCAATAACTACATGGACTCTTCCGGTCAAATCCATTTGAAGAACTGTGCAAAGCTACACTCGCTGCCCTCTCCTTGCCACACTCAAATGCAGAGGTTGAACGGCTGTTCAGCCAAATGAGTGTGGCTCAAGTCAAAGT
>NW_025549526.1:0-8115 GCF_905237065.1 Salmo salar | reverse complement strand
AACAGCTTTTTACATTAGCATGTGATGTTCAGAACTAGCAACTAGCATACACACCACAAACTTCCGGTGAATTTACTTAATTACTCACGATTAACGTTCACAAAATACATAATTAATTTAAGAATTATAGATACAGAACTCCTTTATGCAATCGCGGTGTCAGATTTTAAAATAGCTTTTCGGCGAAAGCACATTTTGCAATATTCTCAGTAGATAGCCTGGCCATCACGGCTAGCTAATTTGACACCCACAAAGTTTGGCCCTCACCAAACTCAGATTTATTATAAGAAAAATTGGATTACCTTTGCTGTTCTTTGTCAGAATGCACTCCCAGGACTTCTACTTCAACAACAAATGTTGTTTTGGTTCGAAATAATCCATAGTTATATTGAAATAGCTCCGTTTTGTTCATGCGTTCGCGAGCGTATTTCGTGACAAAATTGTTTCCAAATATTCCATTACCATACTTTGAAGCATGTCAAACGCTGTTTAAAATCAATTTTTATGTGATTTTTCTCGTAAAATAGCGATAATATTCCAACCGGGTGACATTGTATTCATTCAAAGACTGAAAGAACAAAATGGAGAATTCACATGAACGCGCATCTCCAGTGTCACTGTCCCCAGGCAGGCCAGTAACAAACTCTGCTGCTGTTCTTTGCCCAGAGACTGCAGACATCTCATTACACTTTCTGGCGCCTTCTGAGAGCCAATGGAAGCCTTAGAAAATGTCACGTTACAGCACATATGCTGTATTTTCGATAGAGATGCCACAGAAGGAGAACAAATTGTCAGACAGGGCACTTCCTGTATGGAATCTTCTCAGGTTTTGGCCTGCCATATGAGTTCTGTTATACTCAGACACCATTCAAACAGTTTTAGAAACTTTAGAGTGTTTTCTATCCAAATCTACTAATTATATGCATATTCTAGTTACTGGGCAGGAATAGTAACCAGATTAAATCGGGTACGTTTTTTATCCGGCCGTGCAAATACTGCCCCCTTGCCCCAACAGGTTAATTGTTACAGGATTTAATTAATCATCGTAGTAATTAAACATAGTTAATTGATTTGATAAAATAATCGTCATCACATTAATGATAGTAAAGACACGACACCTGCTTCATCAATAAGTGCTGTGATAGAACAATTACGTATTTACCTGGTTTATTTTATATTAATGGTTAACTATTAATATTTAACTAATAGTAAGACATTTCTGTCCTGTTAGTGTGTGTTTTTATGGTCTCCACTCTAGTTCCCTGCAGCTAATCTGGGTGTATGGTCACCAGAGATTGCTTGAGCTGACAAATAAGTTAAAGACTGCATTATATAGACAAGAATGTGTTTTACTAGGGATAGCTTGGGAGTAAAACAATCCCTCATTGTCTCAAAATCATTCTTCCAACTGGGGAACTAAGACAGGTTGGGGTTAAGACAACATCCCTGTGCAGATAACGACAGGATGAACCCAGTGTGGCTTATGATGCTCCTTGGTCTGCATGAGGGGGGTTGAACCAACCATGGCTGAGCATTGTTAGTGTCAGCTATATAAAGTACTTTGCATTTGTGTGAAGGTTAAGTTAATCGGTCCAACACTCAAGGTTGGGGGGTCGACCAGCCTCATTATTGAAATAAATAATCGATATTAAATAAAGATGATTGTTTGAAGAAATGACCAAGTCTCTCTCAGTACTGAATTTCCACGACAGTGCATCGACGACGTCGTACCCACAGTGACCGTACGTACATTTCCCAACCAGAAGCCATGGATTACAGGCAACATCCGCACCGAGCTAATGGCTGTGCCCTCAGACGAACCATCAAACAGGCAAAGTGTCAATACAGGACTAAGATTGAATCCTACTACACCGGCTCTGACGCTCGTTATAATTTCTAAAGTGGAAGTTGGAAAAGTTATATTTGAGTGTTTCAGTGATTGGTTAGTGAGGGAGGCCCTGCTCTCTCGATTCCCCAGTTGTTTAGTTAATTTCATTCCAATCTCCTTTGCATTAGCGTAGCCTCTCCTGTAGCCTGTCAACTATGTGTCTGTCTATCCCTGTTCTCTCCTCTCTGCACAGGCCACACAAACGCTTCACACCGCATGGCCGCTGCCACTCTAACCTGGTGGTCCCAGCGCGCATGACCCACGTGGAGTTCCAGGTCTCCTGCAGCTTCTGGAACTGCCGGTCTGCGGCCAACAAGGCAGAGTTCATCTCAGCCTATGCTACCCTCCAGTCCCTCGACTTCTTGGCGCTGACGGAAACATGGATTACCACAGAAAACACTGCTACTCCTACTGCTCTCTCCTCGTCTGACCACGTGTTCTCGCATACCCCGAGAGCATTTGGTCAGCGGGGTGGTGGCACTGGAATCCTCATCTCTCCCAAGTGGACATTCTCTCTTTCTCCCCTGACCCATCTGTCTATCTCCTCCTTTGAATTCCATGCTGTCACAGTCACTAGCCCATTCAAGCTTAACCTCTCTGGGCTAGCGTCCCACCTACTCAACAGCCAGTGGAATCCCCGTGGCGCGATATTCAAATACCTTAGAAATGCTATTACTTCAATTTCTCAAACATATGACTATTTTACACCATTTTAAAGACAAGACTCTCGTTAATCTAACCACACTGTCCGATTTCAAAAAGGCTTTACAACGAAAGCAAAACATTAGATTATGTCAGGAGAGTACCCAGCCAGAAATAATCAGACACCCATTTTTCAAGCTAGCATATAATGTCACAAAAACCAAAACCACAGCTAAATGCAGCACTAACCTTTGATGATCTTCATCAGATGACACTCCTAGGACATTATGTTATACAACACATGCATGTTTTGTTCATATTTATATCAAAACCCAGCTTTTTACATTAGCATGTGACTAGCATGTGACTAGCATTCCCACCGAACACTTCCGGTGAATTTACTACTCACGATAAACGTTCACAAAAAACATAACAATTATTTAAAGAATTATAGATACAGAACTCCTTTATGCAATCGCTGTGTCCGATTTTAAAATAGCTTTTCGGTGAAAGCACATTTTGCAATATTCTGAGTATATAGCCCGGCCATCACAGGCTAGGTATTTTGACACCCACCAAGTTTGATACTCACCAAACTTAGATTTACTATAAGAAAAATTGGATTACCTTTGCTGTTCTTCGTCAGAATGCACTCCCAGGACTTCTACTTCAATAACAAATGTTGTTTTGGTTCCAAATAATCCATAGTTATATCCAAATAGCGGCGTTTTGTTCGCGCGTTCAAGACACTATCCGAAGGGTAAAGAAGGGTGACGCGCCCGGCGCGTTTCGTGACAAAAAAATCAAAATATTCCATTACCGTACTTCGAAGCATGTCAAACGCTGTTTAAAATCAATTTTTATGCGATTTTTCTCGTAAAAAAGCGATAATATTCCGACTGGGAAACCCTGTTTTCGTTCAAAGACTGAAAATGTAAACATGGTGGAGTGTCGTGCACGCGAGCCCCAGTCTCACTGTTCTCAGATCGACCACTTACCAAATGCGCTACTGTTTTTCAGCCATGGCCTGCAAAGTCATCATTCAACGTTCTGGCGCCTTCTGAGAGCCTATGGGAGCGTTCGAAAATGTCACGTTATGCCAGAGATCCCCTGTTTTGGATCGAGATGATCAAGAAGGCCAAGAAATGGTCAGAGAGGGCGCTTCCTGTTTGGAATCTTCTCAGGTTTTGGCCTGCCAAATGTGTTCTGTTATAGTCACAGACACCATTCAAACAGTTTTAGAAACTTTAGGGTGTTTTCTATCCAAATCAAACTATCAAATTCTATCAAATTATATGCATATTCTAGTTACTGGGCAGGAGTAGTAACCAGATTAAATCAATGCGTTTTTATCCGGCCGTGCAAATACTGCCCCCTATCCCCAACAGGTTAACATCCTTATCATTTATCGCCCTCCAGGTTCCCTTGGAGAGTTCATCAATGAGCTTGACGCCTTGATAAGTTCCTTTCCTGAGGATGGCTCACCCCTCACAATTCTGGGTGACTTTAACCTCCCCCCTACGTCTACCTTTGACTCATTTCTCTCTGCCTCCTTCTTTCCACTCCTCTCCTCTTTTGACCTCACCCTCTCACCGTCCCCACCTAGTCACAAGGCAGGCAATACGCTTGACCTCATCTTTACTAGATGCTGTTCTTCTACTAATCTCACTGCAACTCCCCTCCAAGTCTCCGTCCGCTACCTTGTATCCTTTTCCCTCTCGCTCTCCTCCAACACTACTCACTCTGCCCCTACTCAGATGGTATTGCACCGTCGCAACCTTCGCTCTCTCTCTCCTGCTACTCTCTCCTCTTCCATCCTATCATCTCTTCCCTCTGCTCAATCCTTCTCCAACCAATCTCCTGATTCTGCCTCCTCAACCCTCCTCTCCTGCCTTTCTGCATCCTTTCACTCTCTATGTCCCCTATCCTCCCAGCCGGCTCGGTCCTCCCCTCCTGCTCTGTGGCTTGACGACTCATTGCGAGTTCACAGAACAGGGCTCCGGGCAGCCGAGCGGAAATGGAGGAAAACTAGCCTCCCTGCGGACCTGGCATCATTTCACTCCCTCCTCTCCACTTTCTCTTCCTCTGTTTCTGCTGCTAAAGCCACTTTCTACCACTCTAAATTCCAAGCATCTGCCTCTAACCCTAGGAAGCTCTTTTGCCACCTTCTCCTCCCTCCTGAATCCTCCTCCCCCTCCTCCCTCTCTGCGGATGACTTCGTCAGCCATTTTGAAAAAGAAGGTTGACGACATCCGATCCTCATTTGTTAAGTCAAACGACACCGCTGGTCCTGCTCACATTGCCCTACCCTATGCTTTGACCTCTTTCTCCCCTCTCTCTCCAGATGAAATCTTGCGACTTGTGACGGCCGGCCGCCCAACAACCTGCCCGCTTGACCCTATCCCCTCCTCTCTTCTCCAGACCATTTCTGGAGACCTTCTCCCTTACCTCACCTCGCTCATCAACTCATCCTTGACCGCTGGCTATGTCCCTTCTGTCTTCAAGAGAGCGAGAGTTGCACCTCTTCTCAAAAAACCTACACTCGATCCCTTCGATGTCAACAACTACAGACCAGTATCCCTTCTTTCTTTTCTCTCTAAAACTCTTGAGCGTGCCATCCTTGGCTAGCTCTCTTGCTATCTCTCTCAGAATGACCTTCTTGATCCAAATCAGTCAGGTTTCAAGACTGGTCATTCAACTGAGACTGCTCTTCTCTGTGTCACGGAGGCTCTCCGCACTGCGAAAGCTAACTCTCTCTCCTCTGCTCTCATCCTTCTAGACCTATCTGCTGCCTTTGATACGGTGAACCATCAGATCCTCCTCTCCACCCTCTCCGAGTTGGGCATCTCCGGCGCGGCTCACTCTTGGATTGCGTCCTACCTGACAGGTCGCTCCTACCAGGTGGCGTGAAGAGATCCATCTCCGCACCACGTGCTCTCACCACTGGTGTCCCCCAGGGCTCAGTTCTAGGCCCTCTCCTATTCTCGCTATACACCAAGTCACTTGGCTCTGTCATATCCTCACATGGTCTCTCCTATCATTGCTATGCAGACGACACACAATTCATCTTCTCCTTTCCCCCTTCTGATAACCAGGTGGCGAATCGCATCTCTGCATGTCTGGCAGACATATCAGTGTGGATGACGGATCAGCACCTCAAACTGAACCTCGGCAAGACGGAGCTGCTCTTCCTCCCGGGGAAGGACTGCCCGTTCCATGATCTCGCCATCACGGGTGACAACTCCATTGTGTCCTCCTCCCAGAGCGCTAAGAGCCTTGGCGTGACCCTGGACAACACCCTGTCGTTCTCCGCTAACATCAAGGCGGTGACCCGATCCTGTAGGTTCATGCTCTACAACATTCACAGAGTACGACCCTGCCTTCCACAGGAAGCGGCGCAGGTCCTAATCCAGGCACTTGTCATCTCCCGTCTGGATTACTGCAACTCGCTGTTGGCGGGGCTCCCTGCCTGTGCCATTAAACCCCTACAACTCATCCAGAACGCCGCAACCCGTCTGGTGTTCAACCTTCCCAAGTTCTCTCACGTCAACCCGGCTCCTCCGCACACTCCACTGGCTTCCAGTTGAAGCTCGCATCTGCTACAAGACCATGGTGCTTGCCCTACGGAGCTGTGAGGGGAACGGCACCTCCGTACCTTCAGGCTCTGATCAGTCCCTACACCCAAAGAGGGGCACTGCGTTCATCCACCTCTGGCCTGCTTTCGCCTTCCTACCTCTGCGGAAGCACAGTTCCCGCTCAGCCCAGTCAAAACTGTTCGCTGCTCTGGCACCCCAATGGTGGAACAAGCTCCCCTCACGACACCAGGACAGCGGAGTCACTCACCACCTTCCGGAGACACCTGAAACCCCATCTCTTTAAGGAATACCTGGGATAGGATAAAGTAATCCTTCTATCCCTCACCCTCCCCACCCAAAAAATATAGAGATATACTATTGTAAAGTGGTTGTTCCACTGGATATCATAAGGTGAATGCACCAATTTGTAAGTCGCTCTGGATAAGAGCGTCTGCTAAATGACGTAAATGTAAATGTGTCAGGGCTTGAAAACTTTTACGGACTATTGTGGAAAAAATGGGGACACTCAAAGTCAATCTTAACCTCTCTAGGCTAGGCGGGACGAATTCGTCCCACCTACGTAACAGCCACTGCTATCCTGTGGCGCGATTTTCAAAACCTTAAAAATCCTATTACTTCAATTTCTCAAACATATGACTATTTTACAGCCATTTAAAGACAAGACTCTCGTTAATCTAACCACACTGTCCGATTTCAAAAAGGCTTTACAACGAAAGCAAAACATTAGATTATGTCAGCAGAGTACCAAGCCAGAAATAATCAGACACCCATTTTTCAAGCCAGCATATAATGTCACCAAAACGCAGAAGACAGCTAAATGCAGCACTCACCTTTGATGATCTTCATCAGATGACAACCCTAGGACATTATGTTATACAATACATGCATGTTTTGTTCAATCAAGTTCATATTTATATCAAAAACCAGCTTTTTACATTAGCATGTGACGTTCAGAACTAGCATACCCCCGCAAACTTCCGGGGAATTCGCTAACATTTTACTAAATTACTCACGATAAACGTTCACAAAAAGCATAACAATTATTTTAAGAATTATAGATACAGACCTCCTCTATGCACTCGATATGTCCGATTTTAAAATGGCTTTTGGTGAAAGCACATTTTGCAATATTCTAAGTACATAGCCCGGGCATCACGGGCTCAGCTATTTAGACACCCGGCAAGTTTAGCACTCACCATAATCATATTTACTATTATAAAAGTTTCATTACCTTTTGTTGTCTTCGTCAGAATACACACCCAGGACTGCTACTTCAATAACAAATGTTGGTTTGGTCCAAAATAATCATCGTTATATCCGAATAAGCGGCGTTTTTGTCCGTCGTTCTAGACACTATCCGGAATAGTAAAGGGTGTCGCGCGCATGGCGCAATTCGTGACAATAAAATTCTAAGTATTCCATTACCGTACTTCGAAGCATGTCAACCGCTGTTTAAAATCAATTTTTACGACATTTTTCTCGTAAAAAGCGATAATATTCCGACAGGGAATCTCCTTTCCGGCAAACAGAGGAAAAAATCCCAAAGGCGGGGCGGTCGGGGTCACGCGCATAAGCTAGTGTCCCTTGATCGGCCACTTGAGAAAAGGCGATAATGTGTTTCAGCCTGGGGCTGGAAATGACGACATTCTGTTTTTTCCCGGGCTCTGAGCGCCTATGGACGACGTGGGAAGTGTCACGTTAGAGCAGAGATCCTTAGTAAATGATAGAGATGGAAAAGAAGTTCAAGAAATGGTCAGACAGGCCACTTCCTGTAAAGGAATCTCTCAGGTTTTGACCTGCCATTTTGAGTTCTGTTATACTCACAGACACCATTCAAACAGTTTTAGAAACTTTAGGGTGTTTTCTATCCATATGTAATAAGTATATGCATATTCTAGTTACTGGGTAGGAGTGGTAACCAGATTAAATCGGGTATGTTTTTTATCCAGCCGTGTCAATGCTGCCCCCTAGCCCTAACAGGTTAAATGA
>NW_025549525.1:0-13143 GCF_905237065.1 Salmo salar | reverse complement strand
AGGTGGGACGCTTCGTCCACCTGCACGTAACAGCCACTGCCAGCCTGTGGCGCGATTTTCAAAACCTTAAAAATCCTATTACTTAAATTTCTCAAACATATGACTATTTTACAGCCATTTAAAGACAAGACTCTCGTTAATCTAACCACACTGTCCGATTTCAAAAAGGCTTTTACAACGAAAGCAAAACATTAGATTATGTCAGCAGAGTACCAAGCCAGAAATAATCAGACACCCATTTTTCAAGCCAGCATATAATGTCACCAAAACCCAGAAGACAGCTAAATGCAGCACTCACCTTTGATGATCTTCATCAGATGACAACCCTAGGACATTATGTTATACAATACATGCATGTTTTGTTCAATCAAGTTCATATTTATATCAAAAACCAGCTTTTTACATTAGCATGTGACGTTCAGAACTAGCATACCCCCCGCAAACTTCCGGGAATTCGCTAACATTTTACTAAATTACTCACGATAAACGTTCACAAAAAGCATAACAATTATTTTAAGAATTATAGATACAGACCTCCTCTATGCACTCGATATGTCCGATTTTAAAATAGCTTTTTGGTGAAAGCACATTTTGCAATATTCTAAGTACATAGCCCAGGCTTCACGGGCTCGCTTATTTAGACACCCGGCAAGTTTAGCACTCACCATAATCATATTTACTATTATAAAAGTTTGATTACCTTTTGTTGTCTTCGTCAGAATGCACACCCAGGACTGCTATTTCAATAACAAATGTTGGTTTGGTCCAAAATAATCCATCGTTATATCCGAATAGCGCGTTTTGTTCGTGCGTTCCAGACACTATCCGAAATAGTAAAGAAGTGTCACGCCGCATGGCGCAATTCGGGACAATAAAATTCCAAATATTCCATTACCGTACTTCAAGCATGTCAACCGCTGTTTAAAATCAATTTTACGACACTTTTCTCGTAGAAAAGCCGATAATATTCCGACAGGGCATCTCCTTTTCGGCAAACAGAGGAAAAATCCCAAAGGCGGAGGCGGTCGGGGTCACGCGCATAAGCCCGTGTCCCTTGATCGGCCACTTGAGAAAGGCGATAATGTGTTTCAGCCTGGGGCTGGAATGACGACATTCTGTTTTTTCCCGGGCTCTGAGCGCCTATGGATGACGTGGGAAGTGTCACGTTAGAGCAGAGATCCTTAGTAAATGATAGAGATGGAAAAGAAGTTCAAGAAATGGTCAGACAGGCCACTTCCTGAAAAGGAATCTCTCAGGTTTTGACCTGCCATTTGAGTTCTGTTATACTCACAGACACCATTCAAACAGTTTTAGAAAATTTAGGGTGTTTTCTATCCATATGTAATAAGTATATGCATATTCTAGTTACTGGGTAGGAGTGGTAACCAGATTAAATCGGGTATGTTTTTTATCCAGCCGTGTCAATACTGCCCCCTAGCCCTAACAGGTTAACTAACCTCCAGACGAGCTTCAATGCCATACAACTCTCCTTCCAGGGCCTCCAACTGCTCTTAAATGGAAGTAAAACTAAATGCATACTATTCAATCGATCACTGCCCGGACCTGCTCGCCCGTCCAGCATCACTACTCTGGATGGCTCTGACTTAGAATACGTGGACAACTACAAATACCTAGGTGTCTGGTTAGACTGTAAACTCTCTTTCCAGAATCACATTAAGATCCATATCACCTTCCATTACCATGCAGCTTGTAGCCACACCTTCCTTGAGTATGTACATGTGGTTGCTAAGCACCACTGGTCGTCTGTCCTCCATGTCAGTTTCCCATGCTTCATTGTATATTTCATCAAGCTCACTGGTATAATTCATGGTCACATGGGGTGGGTCTTCAGGTGGATAGTAGGCATTGAGTGTTTGTATCCATGGCTTCCATTGTTGGAATTCCCTACAGACCCTTGGTGAGTCCGGGTCTGGGCTGAGAAGCTTCAGCCAGTATACATAGGCCTGTTCCTCCTCTTCATCCTCCTCGCAGCTACCCATGTATAACATTCGTGTTGTTTGCTCTGCAAGGGTCTGTCCAAGTATTTCCATCGGGAGGGTGGTTGCATGCAAACCTTCAGAGCTACAATAGATGCTACATCCTAATTTTGAAAGGAGATCTCTCCCCATCAGTCCAACTGAACACTCTGGGTTATGTAAAAATTGATGTGTGACTTCAAGGTTATCCCATACAACTTCTAGTGGCACCGTGAAATGCTTTCTCATTATAGCCCCGGAAACCCCGGAGAAAGCTTGTGTTTTGTTAGTAAGTTGATATGCTGCTTGCACAGAAGACCACGTGTATCCGGTGTCAATCAGCATATTTTGTACCTTTCCTCCTATTAGGCACTTCACCACCGGCTCAACATCTGGGGGAAAGGTGTAGATTCTAGTGGAGGGGAGTGTGGGAGTTTCTGGGCAGCTTCATTGTTCGGTTCTATATTCTCCAGCCCATGCCATGTTGGGGACTAGTGTTGGGTTAGGTACGGGCTGATATGGCCCCTGGTCTTGTGCTGGCGATTGCTGGTACTGTTGTACCTGACCACCTCGTCCTCCTTGCCAGCTCCCACGTGCCCGAGGAGCCCACTGTCCTCGTCCCCTAGGTTTACTCACATATCCTCCTCCTCTAGCCTGGAATGGCGGTCTTGGTGATGGGCAACTCCTAGAGATGTGTCCTGTACCTCCACAGTTATAGCAGCATATATTTCCTTAACCGGGTGGGTATGATGGGTTTGCTTGGTTTAGAGATGGCGCGTACGCTGGCTGTTGATACCCAGGTCCTGAATATACTTGGGGAGCGGGGGGTGGACCAGTACAAACCATATGTACGGGTGGTGGCAGGGGTTGATACGGAGCGACAGGTGCCCGTTCCGGTGCCATCAGTCCTGCCATAGCCTGAACTACCGCAGCTACTGTTGCCGCATCCGGAGTGGGTGTTAGAGAGCCAGTCACGGGCGTACTGGTCACAACCATTTGCTTACCGGGCTTATCTTCTGTCAGCTGTTTCTTCAGCACCTTTTTTTGTAGTTGTTTAATTTCCTCTTCTTCCTTCCGTTTACCTTCTCTCCATCTCTCCACATGATGTTGGGCTATATCAGTGAATTCCAATACAGTCTTCGCAGTGATGCCCACCACTTTCTCACACTCAACTCTCACGTGTTCTGGAAGCCCTTCCAGAAAGCTAGCCAAAAATATATATTTTGTAGTTTCCTTTCCTGGTTCCTCATTCCAGGCCTGTCTCCACAGAATCTTTGCCTTTTTCATATACACTGGCACACTCTCATCCCCATTCAGTGTCAGAGTTTTCATCAGTTGAGGTCTTGGTTGGGTCGGGTATTTGCGTCTTACGATCTCCCATATGTGTCCACGGTGCTGATCAAATCGGGTCGCTGAAGCCACCCTACCTCTCACACCCCCTGTTGTAAAGATGTCCCGGCATTCTTGGTCGCCCATACATCTGTTCATCACTGTTGCCACGTCTCCTATCGTCAGCTCATCTGCAGCGGTTAAGCTTTCTAAAGCTTTAATCCATCTATCTCCAGATTCCTCCTGTGCAGGGAGAGCATCCACCAGGGCTTTAACGTCTCTATGAGCCCAAGGCTTATAAACAGCACCACACCCTGGCGTGTCCCTCATCGGGTATTGGCCCCTGGATACCTTTTACCGAGCTCTTGCCCGGAGTGTGCATAGCAGGAGCATCACATTGCTCCCATACATCTCCTTCAAATGTTCCACATATTATCTTAGGCTCTCCCCCATTGCCTCCTCAACTTCTTCCCCCATGTCTATATAGTGCCTGCTGGGAGGTGTGACTGGTCTGTGTATCGGTGATGGAGTGCTCGCTCTTCTTCTTCGTTTCCTTTCCTCGCTCAGATCTCGCACAGTTTGTTCCAATTCCTGCAACTGTATCGCCCCTTTTTTTCACTTCCTCTTCCAGCTTTTTCACATTCATTAATCTTTCTTCACGCTCCCTGTTCTCCACTTCTCTGTTCTCTTGCTCCACTCCGAGTTCACCAGGCCCCCTCTTTCACTGTCACCGGTTAGCCTCATACAGTTGTCCTCTTCCTGCATTCTGGACATGTTAGTAACCCCTTCTCGTATTGCTCTAGCTGCTTCTAGCATTACCCTTACCTTCTGTCTCCGATCGCCCAGATCACTCACTTTCACCCACTTCTCCCCCTCTTCCTCATCTGGCCGCTTGTGATATTGGACCTGTCCCGTAATATCCAGTGTTGGTGCCATCAGCTTTGGTGCGTCGTATGGGGGTGGGGCCGTAGTAAAACTGGGTATAATCTGGGTTTTTCTTACTTATTCTGCTTCTCCTGGTTACTTACATTTTCTTCCCACATTATCTTAAGTTTCTCCAACATTGCTAGTCCTATTCTCTCCTTCAGTCTGGCTTTCTCCATTGTTTCCTTGATTTTACCTTTCCTGGGTTCTCCTTCTTTCTTCCATTCCACCTCTGCCTTCTGTGTTCTTCACTTCAATGTTCCCAGTATTCGCCCTGGCTCGCCTCCTGTGGGAACCCCATCGGGGGATAGTACCAAACCATCCTCTATCCTTTCTTCATAAAGTTTCACACCTCGTCTCTTCCATTCTTTCCCGTTGTTTCCTCCATTGCTCTCGAGTGTGGATTTTAGGGCCTTTAATACTCTCTCTGCTTCTCCACTGGTAGTCATGTTTTTGTTTTACTGTATATTCCCCGTATTTATTTTCCGACTAATTTAATAATCAGTCCGTTACTTCAAGGATGTTAAAACCTCTTACATCTAGACGTTCCGCTAGCGGAACACCTGCTCCAATATCCAATGATGGGCGTGGCGCGAAATACAAACTCCTCTAAAATCCGAAAACTTCAATTTTTCAAACATATGACTATTTTACAGCATTTTAAAGACAAGACTCTCGTTAATCTAACCACACTGTCCGATTTCAAAAAGGCTTTACAGCGAAAGCAAAACATTAGATTATGTCAGGAGAGTACCCAGCCAGAAATAATCAGACACCCATTTTTCAAGCTAGCATATAATGTCACAAAAAACAAAAACACCGCTAAATGCAGCACTAACCTTTGATGATCTTCATCAGATGACAACCCTAGGACATTATGTTATACAATGCATGCATGTTTTGTTCAATCAAGTTCATATTTATATCAAAAACCAGCTTTTTTACATTAGCATGTGACGTTCAGAACTAGCATACTAGCAAACCTCCAGTGAATTTACTAAATTACTCACGATAAACGTTCACAAAAAACATAACAATTATTTTAAAAATTATAGATACAGCACTCCTTTGTGCAATCGAGGTGTCCGATTTTAAAATAGCTTTTCGGTGAAAGCACATTTTGCAATATTCTCAGTAGATAGCCCAGCCATCACGGCTAGCCATTTAGACACCGACCAAGTTTAGCCCTGACCAAACTCCGATTTACTATTACAAAAGTTTGATTACCTTTGTTGTCTTCGTCAGAATGCACTCCCAGGACTGCTATTTCAATAACAAATGTTGGTTTGGTCCAAAATAATCCATCGTTATATCCAAATAGCGGCGTTTTGTTCGTGCGTTCCAAGACACTATCCGAAGTGTAAATAAGGGTAACGAACATGCCGCAATTCGTGACAAAAAATGTCTAAATATTCCATTACCGTACTTCGAAGCATTGCAACCGCTGTTTAAAATCAATTTTTATGCCATTTTTCTCATAAAAAAGCGATAATATTCCGACCGGGAATCTGCGTTTAGGTAAACAGAGGAAAGAAAACAAAGCATTCGGTCGACGCGGGCACGCGCCTGAGTCTCACAGTACTGTAACCAGCCACTACCCAAACGCGCGACTTTTTTCCAGCCAGAGCCTGCAAAGCAACGATTCAGCTTTTTGCCGCCTTCTGAGAGCCCATTGGAGCCGTAGGAAGTGTCACGTAACAGCAGAGATCCTTTGTTTTGGATAGAGATGACAAAGAAGGCCAAGAAATGGTCAGACGGTACTTCCTGTACAGAATCTTCTCAGGTTTTGACCTGCCATTTGAGTTCTGTTATACTCGCGTTATGCCTTTGGATAGTGCTCTGAACGCACAAACAAAACGGAGGTATTTGGACATAAATATGGAGTATTTCGAACAAAAATAACATTTCTTGTGGAAGTAGGAGTCCTGGCAGTGCATTCTGACGAAGATCAGCAAAGGTAAGAATATTTATAATACTAATTCTGAGTTTAGTTGACCCCAGAACATGGCGGGTATCTGTATAGCTTGCTTTGATGGTTGAGCTATGTACTCTGAATATTGAAAAATGTGCTTTCTCCGTAAAGCTATTTTAAAATCTGACACAGCGGTTGCATTAAGGAGAAGTATATCTATAATTCTTTCAATAACTGTTGTACATTTTATCAACGTTTATGATGAGTATTTTTGTAAATTGATGTGCTCATTCACCGGATGTTTTGGTGGGAATACATTTTCTGCACATCACGTGTCAATGTAAAATGATGTTTTTGGATATAAATATGAACTTTATCGAGCAAAACATACATGTATTGTGTGACATGAAGTCCTATGAGTGCCATCTGATGAAGATCATCAAAGGTTGGTGAATATTTTAGCTGTATTTTTGGTTTTTGTGATGCATGTCCTTGCTTGGAAAATGGCTGTGTAGTTTTTCTTGTGAAGTTTATGTCCTAACATAATCTAATTTTATGCTTTTGCCGTAAAGCCTTTTTTGAAATTGGACAATGTGGTTAGATTAACGAGAAGTTTATCTTTAAAATGGTGTAAAATAGTTGATTGTTTGAGAAAATGAAAATATGACTTTTTTGCTGTTTTGTATTTGGCGCCATGCTATTTCACTGGCTGTTGAGAGTGTGTACCGCGGGTGGGACGCTAGTCCCACCTAGCCTATAGAAGTTAAAGTCCTGAGGAGAATAAATGAGGTGTGTTATAGGTTACAGCTCCCCCTTTATTACCGTATTAACCCCTCGTTTCATGTGTCTCTCCTCAGGCCGGTGGTAGCTGGTCCGCTTCAAGAAGCTGAGGTGCAGGAGGTCCCTCCGCCCCCCCTGGACATCGAGGGTGCCCCGGCGTACACAGTGTGATACATACTGGATTCCGGGCGTCGGGTGAGGGGCCTGCAGTACCTCGTGGATTGGGAGGGGTACGGTCCGGAGGAGAGATGCTGGGTGCCGGTGGAGGACGTCTTGGACCCATCTCTGCTGAGTGAGTTTCACCGCCTCCATCCGGATCGCCCTGCGCCTCGTCCTCGAGACCGGCGTCGGCGCACTGCGGGAGCCGCACGCCAGGGGGGTACTGTCACGACTTCCACCGAAGGTGGCTCCTCTCCCTGTTCGGGCGGTGCTCGGCGGTCGTCGTCGCCGGCCTACTAACTGCCACCGATCCATTTTTCCTTTTCGTTTGTGTCTGTCTGTTTTATCACACCAGTGTTCATTTTGTTGATTTCGGTGGGTTTATTTACACCCCGCTGCCTGCTAGTCTTTGTGCGGGATTGCTTGTATGTGTACTACGTTAGGGGTGCATGTCTGCACCACAGGGTTTTCGTTTCATTCGGTAGTGTTACCGTTTCGAGATTTTGTTTAGGAGTCGAGGTTTCTCCTCCATGTGTGATTAGTTTCCCTGTGTGTGGCGACTTCGTTTTGTGCGTGTTTTCCCCCATGTTGTTATTGAGTCGGGACTACATTAATAAATGTTTGTGCCACTGGAAATTCCTTGCTCTCCTGCTCCTGATTCCTGCACCTCCCTCCTACTAGGAGGCTTCATAACACTTTCCCTCTAATGTTACTTCACCAGGTGAACAAAAAGTTTTAAATTACAGAGATAACATAATTGTTTTTGTATAATCCATCCCAACGTTTATATACCCTTTATATAGCCTGTACTAAACTTAAACACGGCGGCTTTTCTCTCGCCACTGAGTCTAACGATTTACTCCCGTATATGACTGTTCTCACTTTTCCCCCATTATTTTAGATAACCACCCGCACTACAACGCCCTTCATTTTCATGAACAAACATTTTTAAAAGGTCATTTTAGGTTTGGAAACCCCAATGTTGGTGCCTGACACAATTGCTTTTTCAAAACTCTTCAAACAATTACTCACAATATTAACTCCACTCTAATCACTCGTAAGCCCTCCTCTCTTTCATCAGTCCTATAAATCTATTTCAGAATAAGACGGAATAAAGTCAATGCAGCGTGATACAAAGTTGGACTATTTGTAAACATAATTCGTGCTCTCGCCCATATATACTGCCAATTTTAATATATTACCTTTTAGAATCCACTGTCTCTGATTCTCACAAGGATTATCCAACCCCAAAAATTGGCTCCACTTCTGTCGCCATGTAAAATTACCCGGGTATTGTTACCGGTCCTATGTTCAAAGTCATAGGTAGTAGCTGTATCGCTTTCGATTCTTCCCATTACCCAACTAAATATAATATTTTTCCTGTCGTAATCATCACAGGGTGACTTTCACTGTGACCGTATCAACCACACGCACAACTGCAAAGTGAGTGGAATTGGATTCCACTCTCAAAACCTCCTTTCATCCCAATGAAAAATGTTGGTCCACTACCCCCGCAATATCCATTTTGAGAACAGGTTTCTAACCTGCCATCAAAGCATACGTACATATTTTATCAACATACTCACATACCCAAGCTGTGTTCGAATACTCATACCAATATACTGTATACTACATACTTAATGAATATATATTACATACTGTACGTTCATTTTAGTATACTGTAAATCAATCAAATGTATTTATAAAGCCCTTTTTACATCAAACGATGAAAAAAAAGCAATGCAGATGTAGATGCAGAAGCACGGTAACCTTTCAGTTGAGCATACTAACGCTTTGGATGTCGACCGGAAGTTGATACTGTTGCTATGCAGCCTCTTGCTAGCTTGTTGGCAAAACAAATTACTAGCTAGACATTTTACAACTTTGGGTGTATTTGCTAAGTCTGACTGTTCAGAGCGCACACTGCCCGCTCTGGCCGAGGAGCAGGGTTGATCTGAGCGTTCTGACCTCAAAACAGCAGTCAAGCACCCAAGCTAACTGGCTAAAGTTGGCTAGCTACTTCCAGACACAAATGAGAGAACACCTCACTGACCATTTTACTCGCCTTAGCAGAGCTGGTTATGCTTTTTTTTCATGTTATCCAGAACATGACTATAACTGTGCTGATGGCAACAATATAATTATGATTTTTTTCCCCCCCAACGTTTTCTCACACAAGCCATATTCAACGGGTGTTGAGCATTTGTAAATTCAACAGTTATTCTGCACTCTGGCACATTCAGACAAGAGTGCTCTGAATTCAGAGCAGAGCGAATTTAAGAAGCACCCAATTTAACAATGTCCATTGAGAACGCACAATGACTATACCTTTTAGCTAAGCATGACGTGAATAATCAAGTTAATAAACGTTGGGTAGTTAGATAGCATATAGTTAATATACTGGCAAGTTCAATATATCAGTAGCCTACTAACATTAGGTAGCCAGCTAACATATTACCCGTACATACTGCTGTAATGTTGTGCTATGTGGTTCATAAGGATAGCGTAACTAACAAATTGTCAGCCAACATAACGTTTAACGTAACGTATTTGAAAAGTCATTACTTTATAACATTGCTCAACATTTGTCATAATTAGTTAAACCAATGAATGTGTATCTATAACCAATAAGCATTATTACATACTTCAATTTACGTCACAAATAGTATGGTTATGCTGAGTACATCTAATTCTGGTTTTATCGGTTATGCTTTTCTGTTGATAGAACGCTAACATCAAAACGCTGGTGTATTGAGCTTTGGATTTTTCTTTTGTCATTGTGCCAACTCACAGTAGCATCTCTGAATTCTTTATTAGATTGGAATTTTCCATCAGCAGGGAAATGCTGGCCAATTTTATACATGATTTAGATTTTTTTCTTCATATTCGAACCGAATTGGTAGAATGCTCTTGCGCTTCTTTTAGTGCCTTTTGTCACTGGCGTAGAGAGGAGTAGGAAGGAGGCAATTGCAGGTTTAGACCTACGGAATTTATTTATCCTCTCTAGGCTAGGCGGGACGAATTCGTCCCACCTACGTAACAGCTACGGCTATCCTGTGGCGCGATTTTCAAAACCTTAAAAAATCCTATTACTTCAATTTCTCAAACATATGACTATTTTACAGCCATTTAAAGATAAGACTCTCGTTAATCTAACCACACTGTCCGATTTCAAAAAGGCTTTACAACGAAAGCAAAACATTAGATTATGTCAGCAGAGTACCAAGCCAGAAATAATCAGACACCCATTTTTCAAGCCAGCATATAATGTCACCAAAACCCAGAAGACAGCTAAATGCAGCACTCACCTTTGATGATCTTCATCAGATGACAACCCTAGGACATTATGTTATACAATACATGCATGTTTTGTTCAATCAAGTTCATATTTATATCAAAAACCAGCTTTTTACATTAGCATGTGACGTTCAGAACTAGCATACCCCCGCAAACTTCCGGGAATTCGCTAACATTTTACTAAATTACTCACGATAAACGTTCACGAAAAGCATAACAATTATTTTAACAATTATAGATACAGACCTCCTCTATGCACTCGATATGTCCGATTTTAAAATAGCTTTTGGTGAAAGCACATTTTGCAATATTCTAAGTACATAGCCCAGGCATCACGGGCTTAGCTGATTTAGACACCCGGCAAGTTTAGCACTCACCATAATCATATTTACTATTATCAAAATTTCATTACCTTTTGTTGTCTTCGTCAGAATACACACCCAGGACAGCTACTTCAATAACAAATGTTGGTTTGGTCCAAAATAATCCATCGTTATATCCGAATAGCGGCGTTTTGTTCGTATGCGTCCAGACACTATCCGAAATAGTAAAGAAGTGTCACGCGCTGACGCAATTCGTGACAATAAAATTCTAAGTATTCCATTACCGTACTTGACATGTCAACCGCTGTTTAAAATCAATTTTTATGACATTTTTCTCGTAGAAAAGCGATAATATTCCGACAGGGAATCTCCTTTTCGGCAAACAGAGGAAAAAATCCCAAAGGCGGGGCGGTCGGGGTCACGCGCATAAGCTAGTGTCTCTTGATCGGCCACTTGAGAAAGGCGATAATGTGTTTCAGCCTGGGGCTGGAATGACGACATTCTGTTTTTTCCGGGCTCTGAGCGCCTATGGACGACGTGGAAGTGTCACGTTAGAGCAGAGATCCTTAGTAAATGATAGAGATGGAAAAGAAGTTCAACAAATGGTCAGACAGGCCACTTCCTGTAAAGGAATCTCTCAGGTTTTGACCTGCCATTTGAGTTCTGTTATACTCACAGACACCATTCAAACAGTTTTAGAAAATTTAGGGTGTTTTCTATCCACATGTAATAAGTATATGCATATTCTAGTTACTGAGTAGGAGTGGTAACCAGATTAAATCGGGTATGTTTTTTATCCAGCCGTGTCAATGCTGCCCCCTAGCCCTAACAGGTTAAGCACTAGAGATCAAAGCAGGACGAAAAGCAAATGCTGTTGTGCTCAAATTATATCGTGTGTATTCTGCCCAAGGCAGAAACGCAGCCCACTCCCCTGGACTTTCCTGACAGTAACTACGAAGGTACCTACCTAGTTCCTGATTTACCCATTCCACCTGCCCATTGGATTGGGGACGGTACCCGGAGGTGAGGCTGACCGTGACCCCCAGTCATTCCATGAAGGCCTTCCAGACACGGGAGGTGAACTGAGGACCACAGTCAGATACGCTGTCCTCCGGGATCCCGTAGTGCTGGGAGATGTGAGAGAAGAGAGCCTCCGCCAGTCTGCAGGGCCGTAGGGAGACCAGGCAGAGGAATCTAACGGTCCACAACGACCAGGATGGTGGTTTGCCCCTCCGAGGGGGGAAGGTCTGTGACAAAGTCCACGGAGAGATGGGACCAGGGTCATTGTGGAACCTGTAGGGGTGGAGTTTGCCAAAGGTGAAGGGCAGAGAACAGGGCAGAGAACAGGTACGTTAGTAAAACCTTCCTCTTGAGGGTACGGAAGGCTTCGTTGGCCTCCCCAGTCCAGCGCAGCTGTCGAGGACCTCGCTTCAAGAGGGAGGTGAAAGGGGCCACCACTGTGCTGAAACCCCTAATGAAGCGCCTGAATAGTTGGCAAAACCAAGGAAGCGGAATTTGATGTTGGATGGAACAGGCCACAAACGTACTGCACTGACCCTCTGCTCTTCCATCTCCACTCCCGCAGTGGATATCCGATAGCCCAGGAAGGAGACCACCTGCTGAAAGAAAAGGCACTTATCCGCTGTGGCGTACAAGTGATTCCTATCAGCCTCTCCAAAACGGACCTGACATGAGACATGTTGCTCGCATGTAGTGGAGTACACCAAAATGTTGTCAATGTACATCACTACACAGCGATCCAACATGTCTCTAAACACCTCGTTAATGAACAATTGAAACAGAGGGTGCATTTGTTAGGCTGTAGGGCATTACCCTGTATTCGTAGTACCTGGTGCTGGTGCTGAAGTCGGTCTTCCATTCATCCCTTTCTCTGATGTGCACCAGGTTGTAGGCACTGCGTAAATCCAATTTATTAAAGTACTTAGCACCGTGCATCTGTTCGATCACAGTGGGTATGAGAGGCAGGGGATAACTGAATTTAACAGTACCCTTATTCAGTGTCCAATAATCGATACAGGGGCAGAGACATCGCTCCTTCACAAAAAATAAGCTGGAGGCGGCCAGAGAGGTGGACGGACGGGCGTAGGTGTTCCCCCGTGGGAGGGTAGAACCAGACAGTAGGTCGATAGTGCAGTCCCTTGTGCGTTGAGGGGGCAGGCACGTGGTACGAGTCTTAGAAAAGGTCACCTGTAGGTCCCGGCAAGTTTAGCACTCACCAAAGTCAGATTTACTATAAGAAAAATGTTATTACCTTTGCTGTTCTTCATCAGAATGCACTCCCAGGACTTCTCACTTAACAATAACAAATGTTGGTTTGGTCCCAAATAATCCATTGTTATATCCAAATAGCGGCGTTTTGTTACGTAGCGTTCAAGACACTATCCGAAGGGGGTAAATAAGGGTGACGAGCATGGCGCATTTC
>NW_025549524.1:0-7409 GCF_905237065.1 Salmo salar | reverse complement strand
CTGGATAAAAAAACATACCCGATTTAATCTGGTTCCACTCTGCTCGAATAACTAGAATGTCTGCTCTATTACCATGAAAACACCTAAAGTTTCTAAAACTGTTTGAGCAATCTGTTATTATAACAGATCTCAAATGTGAGTCCAAAACCTGATAGATTCCTTTACAGGAAGTGGCCTGTCCTGACTTCATTTGTTGAGCTTTCTTTTCCATCTCTTATCATTTACTAAGGATGCTCTAGCGTGACCCCGTCTTCCATGCTCAGGCCAGAAAACTTTGAATAATGATCATTCCAGCCCCAGGCTGAAACGCATTATAACCCTTTCTCAAGGTAACCCATCCAAGTTACTGCTAACTTATGCGCGTAACCCACGACCTTCCCGCCTTTGAATTTTTCCTCTGTTTGCCGAAAAGGAATTCCTTGAATATTATCGCTTTCTCTGAAGCTTTGTCGTCAATTTTATGTTGTCTTATTGTCCGGGAGTGCACTCTAGCGCGTGACACTTCTTTACTGGCCTTCGGATAGTGTCCACGGCATACAACGCACCTATTCGGATATAACGATGATTATTTACCAAACCAACTTTGTTATTGAAGTAGCTGTCTAGTGTATTCTGGCAGAAGACAACAAAAGGTAATGACATTTTTATAATATTAAATATGATTATGGTGAGTGCTAACTTGCCGGGTGTCTAAATAACAAACCCGTGATGCCTGGCACATATTTAAGAATATTGCAAAATGTGCTTTCTAAGCTATTTTAAGTTAGGACTGCTCCAGTGCATAGAGAAGTCTTAACCATCTGTATTCTTAAAATAAATTGTTATACTTTTGTGAAGCGTTTATAAATTGTGATAATTTATAAAATGTTAGTGAGGAAGTTTGGAAATTATGCTAGTTCTGAGCGTCACATGCTAATGCAAAAGCTGGTTTTTGATATAAATATGATTAACAAAACATGCATATATTTATACTTATAATTCTTAGGTTTGTCATCTGATAAATCATCAGGTGAGTCTGCATTTAGCTGTCTTCTGGGTTTTTGGTGACATTATATGCTGTTAAAATGGGTGTCTGATTATTTCTAGCTTGTACTCTGCTACACTTAATCTAATGTTTTGCTTTCGTTGTGTGCCTTTTTGAAATCACAGTGAGTTAGATTAACTTGAGGAGTCTTGTCTTTAAATGGCTGTAAAATAGTCATATGTTTGAGAAATTGATATTTGCAGTTGCCCAAGGTTTTGAAAATCATGCCAGGATGCTGTTTATTCCCGTGGGTGGGACGAATTAGATCACGCCTAGCTAGATTAACCTGTTAGGGGCTAGGGGCAGCATTTGCCACGTCTGGATAAAAAAAAAAAAAAAATGTACCGATCTTCGTACGAATCACAATTCTTCTCCTCGCAGTAACTAAGAATATATGCATATACTTATTATATGGATAGAAAACACCTTTCTAAAGTTTCTAAAACTGTTTGAATGGTGTCTGTGAGTATAACAGAACTCATTTGGCAGGCAAAACCCGAGACATTTTCTCGACAGGAACGTGGATACCTGATGTGTTTACAGTATTATGCCTTTTAAAACTAACCCATTGAAAAGCACAGGGGCTGAGGAATATTTTTGGCACCCTACTTGCTTCCACTAGATGTCACCAGCCTTTACAAAGTGTTTTGAGTCTTCTGGAGGGGAGATCTGACCGAACAAGACCCATGGAACGATGATGTCCCATTAGACACCTGGCGCGCCGAGTTCATGTGCTGGGTACCCTCGTTCCAATACGTTATAAAAGAGTATGCATTCGTCCACCTTGAATATTATTCATGTTCTGGTTAAAAAAAAGGCCCTAACTGATTTATGCTATACAACGTTTGACATGTTTGAACGAACGAAATATATTTTTTTTTTTCCCCTCGTTCATGAGAAGTCCGGCTGGCTTAAACTCGATCATGGCTAACAAGACGGAGATTTTTTGGGATATAAATGATGAGCTTTTTTGGAAACAAAAACTAACCATTCGTTATGGACCTGTGATACCTGGAAGTGACATCTGATGAAGAGAATCAGAAAAGGCAATGGATTATTTACATAGTATTTTCGATTTTAGATCTCCCCCAACATGACGTCTAGTCTGTATCGCAATCTGCCGTATTTTCCTGGGCGCAGTGCCAGGGATTATTGCAAAGTGTGTTTTCCCAGTAAGGTTATTTTTAAATCTGGCAAGTTGATTGGCGTTGGCAAGAGATGTAAATCTATAATTCTTTAAATGACAATATAATATTTTACCAATGTTTTCTAATTTTTAATTATTTAATTTGTAGACGCTGACTTGACTGCCGGTTATTGGAGGGAAACATTTCCCTCAACATCAATGCCATAGTAAAACGCTGTTTTCTTGGATATCCAAATATGAACTTGATCGAACTTAAAAAATGCATGCATTGTCTAACACTAATGTCCTAGGGAGTGTCATCTGATGGAGATTGTAAAAGGTTAGTGCATCATTTTAGCTGGTTTTATGGTTTTGGGACGCCTGTCTTTGACTTGACAAAACATTACACACAACTCTTGTAAATGTACTGTCCTAACATATTCCCCTCCAAATTCTATACTTTCGGTAGAAACCTTTTGGAAATCGTAAAACGTGGTTAGATTAAGGAGATGTTTTATCTTTCGAAAGGGTTGTAAAATAGTTGTATGTTTTTGGAAAAATTTGAATTTTGACATTTATTTGCGATTCAAATTTGCCGCTCTTGAAATGCACCTGCTGTTGATGGAGTGCACCACGGTGTCACGCTAGCGTCCCACCTAGCCCATAGAGGTTAACTTATTAATAACACCCGAATCAACTTACACCCCTTTGCAGGCTAGAGACAAAGGTCCCTAGTTAGACTGACAAAATATGACGGCTGACTTACAACTTAGATGGAGGGGGTTGGAAAAGTTACATTTATCGTCCGAGACATTTCAGAACTATTCTCACAGTAGCATTAATCATATAGTTTGCTCACGTAACTTCCACCCGTTTGGAATAAGAAATCATCAAGGCTTTACCATGATTTCCTTTGTTCGGATGGATCCAGCACTCTTTAGGAAGATTGTGGCCTTTCAGCGGCAAGCTGTAGGCAAGCTGATTGTCTGAAAGGGGTCTCACCTTTCCAGTCCTACTATTGTTCACTCTGGAAGATAGCCAGCCATGCGCTATACTTCCCATTGGTGATGAGAGTAAAATAGTACGGTGATTTGACAAAAATTGGGAGGGATGACGTTTTGAAGAGTTCAAGATATTTTACTCAGGACAGTTAATCCTTTATTGCCAGTTGACTGGAGAAGGGAGTTTGTCGCCTCTTTCCTCCTCGTGTTGATTACTCAGTGTTCAGGATTCAGACCACTATGGAGCGAAGAGCTGCAGCTTCGCCGTCTCTCTGGTCTAACAGAAAATTAGCTTATTTCTTCACCTTGTGTTGAGGTGTCCCAGCTATCACCTGTAGCTACCACCTCATGTTTCCTGGTCAAATGTAATTTCATTACCAAGGCTTTTTTATGCACTCAGGCTGAAGGGGACGGCGCCCGTCCATCTGACAGTCACTCCGACCTCACCTCGGGCATGGCTACTTTACTTATGCACAAGTTTTCAAGAGATAGATTCTCTTATACCTCCTAAAATCACATTCATACCTTAACTGAAATACAATTCATAATTTTTCATAATTATATGCATAACGTATTCGATGGGAACTTGACAGATAAAGGGTATATACTCTCCGAGGAACAGTATTTCGGCCGTATATAGTTAATGACATCACAAAATGAAAAGCAATATTACATTAGTTTTCCATAGCTACCCACTGACCATTCCCCACATTGTTATGTTAGAAATATCTGTTCCATTATCCACATAACTGTGTAGAGTTTCCCAGCGGGGAAAGTCTGTCGAAACAAAGACATTCCTTTGGTTGATATTAAAGGGGGAGAAAGATCCCCCCATCTCCTGTGATTTACAACAGGGTGTGAACTGTCAAAACCAGCTCCCTCCTCCCCTTGTTTGTGGGTGAGAGGAGGTCTGGTTATTGTCAATCATTGCCAAGCTAATCTGACCCATTGTGATCCTCACAGTACAGGCATGACAACATATTGTGTCTTGTCTCTGAGCACTAATAAAGCCAGTTGGATAATTAAATAACACAGAGATCAATCTACAGAACCGAGTTGTACAACTTGCTTGTCACAATACCAGTATCACAATAATATGATACTCGATTTTCATGGCAAGAAGGAAAACACGAGCACACTCAGCTCTTTGAAAACCTGCTTTATGTAAATATAGTGTGCTATAGTTTCGAATATACACAAATGTGACTCTGGGTGACACGTAATGCTGTTTGTTTCTTTGTTTCCAACATTAGGACCGTTTTCCTCAAGAAATGAAGTCTGCTTCATGTTTTGTTTCCAGTTTGCCATGACTATCATGATACTTCACCATACTTCACAGTACTTCTGAGTATCACAATACTTCACAATAGTTCTGAGTATCACGGATAATGGTATCGTTACAACCCAAAATGCTGGTTTAGTCAGGGAGGGATGGATCCGTTATTTACCTTTGCATTCTGTGCAATATTTTCGTTAGCAGACGCCTTTGGCCCTGACAGAGTTTGGGCCATGTAGGTGCATTTTGCTGTGGGGACAAAGGAAAATGACATTATCGTTGGTGATATGTGAGTATATATACAGTAAAGTAATTCTGATATTAGGGTTGCCACTTTTCTAAAATTCCCAGATTTTCTATAAATTTATTCAGAGTGTGCAATGTAGCCACACCTGAAGAGTGCATTATGCAAATGAATAAAGTCTGTACACAAAAATACTGAGAAGGTGCATAGGAAAGGTGTGTGTAGGAAAGTCATACTTTCTGAAGTCGGGATCTGGCCCTAAGAGCTTTGCACACCTGGATTGTCACAATATTTGTCCATTTTAAAATTCTTCAAGCTCTGTCATCTTAATTGTTGATCATTGCTAGACAGCCATTTTCAAGTCATGCCATAGATTTTCAAAACAATTTAATTCAAAACTGTAGCCCACTCGGGAACATTCAATGTCATCTTGGTAAGCAACTCCAGTGAAGATTTGGCCTTTTCCTGCTGAAAGGTGAATTCGATCTCCCAGTGTCTGTTGGAAAACAGACTGAACCAGGTTTGCCTCTAGGATTTTGCTTGTGCTTATAGCTGTATTACGTTAATTTTGATAAAAAACATCCCCTAGTTCTTGCCGATGACAAGCATATCCATAACATGATGAAGCCACAACCATGATTGAAAAGGTGAAGAGCGGTACTCAGTGATGTGTTGGATTTTGCCCAAAACATAAAGCTTTGTATTCGGGACAAAGAGTACATTTCTTTGCCACATTTTTTTGCAGTATTACTTACTAAGTGCCTTGCAAAAGTATTCATCCCTTTGGCGTCTTTCTATTTTTGTTGCATCTACAACCTGTAATTTAAATGGATTTTTATTAGGATTTCATGTAATGAACATAAACGAGAATTGTCCTAATGTGGTGAAGATGAAATGAAAAAAATGAAAAGGAAAAGTGGATTCGTGCATATGTATTCACCCCCTTTGCTATGAAGCCCCTAAACCACAAAGAGTTATGGTGTAACCAATTACCTTCCGAAGTCACATCATTAGTTAAATAAAGTCCACCTGTGTGCAATCTGTGTCCACATGATCTGTCCCACTGATCTCAGTATAGATACACCTGTTCTGAAAGGGCCCCAGAGTCTGCAACACCACTAAGCAAGGGGCACCACCAAGCAAAGCGGCACCACAGAAGACCAAGGAGCTGTCCAAACAGGTCAGGGACAAAAGTTGTGGGAGAGGTACTGATCAGGGTTGGGTTATACAGAAAATATCAGAAACTTTTGAACATCCCATGGAGCACCATTAAAGCCATTATTCAAAAAATGGGAAAGAATATCCTCTTTCAGCATCTGATCCCCGTTAAGCGGATCAAAATCCGTGCGAAAATCATATCGCCAATTAGCATTAAAAAATATCATAATTTTTTTTTTTTAATAATTTTTTTAATTTTTTATAGATACACCTCTCCTGAATCGACCCACGTAGTCCGATTTCAAAAAGGTTTTACAGGAAAAGCAAATCATTAGAATTATATTAGATGAGTCCATCGTAAAAGCAGCTTCATAGCCATTTTCCCGACCAACACTTGCATCACATATAATCCATAAACAGCTAAATGCAGCACTAATCTTTTACAAACTTCATCAGATGGCACCCTAGGACATCATGTTATACAATGCATGCATTCGTTCATAAAGGTCATATTTATATATAAAACAGCATTTTACATCTCTGTCTGACGTTGACTACCTAATTTCCCCTCAAAAAGCGTCCCGGTAAACAATGCTACATTTCAACTAAATTCTATACTATAACGATTTTTTAAATGTATATTGTCAATCTAACATTTATAGATGAATATCTCTTGAGAACACCCGTCATACCAGATTTTAAATTAACTTTACTGGGTAATCAAGCACTGCGCGATAAAAGGAGATGCCGATACTCAGAAAATGAGCTAATATACAGAGCTGGCGCCATCTTGGTTCATGTTGTTGCGTCATCTCATCTTGTATAATATTGTCAATAATCGCTACCTTTAGTTGTCTTCATCAGAAAGCATCCCAGGTCCACAACAGATGTATTTTCGGTCAAAAAGTCCATACTTCACGTTCCATTATTCGGCCTGATGTTGGTAGCGCGTCCTATGGCTCTCTCTCAAGCGCAGCTCTGAAGTTCATAATATAAAAGCAATCCTCGCGCTATGTAGGTTCGGTTCAAAACATGTCAAACGTTGTATAAAAATAAATCTTCAGGGCCTCTAACACCAAGAGAGCCAATAAGATTCGAGGGGGATGATGTCATGGCCTTTAAAACCGTTTCCAAAGGTGGGGCAGCACATGGCCAGTCAAATGGCGATGGCCCATCCCTGTGACCAATTTCCAAACTCGTGTCATTCACTGAGTTTTGACTCTATAAGGCTAAACCACTGTGAAAGGACTGGCGACATCTAGTGGAAGCAATAGGAAGTGCTCACTGACCATGGTTAACGGTGTGATTAATAAGGAAAAAGATGAGAAGTCAAGTCCACAATTCAGAATTCCACTTCTTGTTTCGGCAATCGGTCTCGGGTTTTGACTGCCATTTGAGTTCTGTTATATTCACAGAACCATTCAAACAGTTTTAGAAACTTTCAGAGTGTTTTCTATCCATATATAATAAGTATATGCATGCCCTATCTTCTGAGTTTGATTAGTAGGCCGTTGAAAGGGAACGATTTTTTTTCAAATGCGCTGTGGCGCCCCTATCCTAGGGTCATCCCCTCAAGAGGA
>NW_025549523.1:0-6403 GCF_905237065.1 Salmo salar | reverse complement strand
GATTTCTAATCTGCCTCTCTTCTATAACCTCTATAGGACCGGCGGCGATCATCTCGTCCCACCTACGTAACATCCACTGCCAGCCCGGGCGCGAGCTTCAAAATCTTCAAAATCCTATTACTTCAATTTCTCAAACATATGACTATTTTACAGCCATATTTAAAGATAAGACTCCGTTAACTCCAACCTCACCGTCCGGATTTCAAAAAGGCTTTACAACGAAAGCAAAACATTAGATTATGTCAGCAGAGTACCAAGCCAGAAATAATCAGACACCCATTTTTCAAGCCAGCATATAAATGTCACCAAAAACCCAGAAGACAGCTAAATGCAGCACTCACCTTTGATGATCTTCATCAGATGACAACCCTAGGACATTATGTTATGCAATATACGGCCTGTTTTGTTCAATCAATTAGCATTTATATCAAACCGCCAGCTTTTTTTACATTAGCATGTGACGCTCAGAACTAGATACCCCCGCAAACTTACGTGGGAATTCGCTTAACATTTTACTAAATTACTAAATACAACGCTCACAAAAAAAGTTATATAACAATTATTTTAAGAATTATAGATACAGACCTCCTTATGCACTCCGAGTATGTCCGATTTTAAAATAGCTTTTGGTGAAAGCACATTTTGCAATATTCTAAGTATATAGCCCAGGCACACGGGCTCGCTTATTTAGACACCCGGCAAGTTTAAAGGCACTCACCATAATCATATTTACTATTATAAAAATGTCATTACCTTTTGTTGTCTTCCAGAATGCAACAACGCTCCAGGACGCCTACTTCAGCTAACAAATGTTGGTTTGGTCCAAAATAATCCATCGCTATATCCGGTAATAGCGGCGCTTTAACGTAAGTGCGGCGTCAGACACTATCCGAAATAGTAAAGAGGCAGGGTCGCGCGTTAGCGCAGAATCCTGACAATAAAATTCAAAGTATCCAACCGCGACGTCAAGCAACATGTCAACCGCTGTTTAAAATCAATTTTTACGGGCTATTTTTCTCGTAGAGAAAGCGGTAAAATTCCATAGGAATCTCCCCTTTCGCAAACAGAGGAAAAAATCCCCAAAGGCGGGGGCGGCCGGTACGCTGCGATAAGCTGAAAGTGTCTCTTGATGGGCCACTTGAGAAAGGCGTATAATGAGTTTTCAGCCTGGGGCTGGAATGACGACTATTCTGTTTTTTCCCTGGCTATGAGAGCTTCTAATGGACGACGGGGAAGTGTCACGTTAGGAGCAGAGATCCTGTAGTAAAATGATAGAGATGGCAAAGAAGTTCCAGAAATGGTCAGACAGGCCACTTCCCCTAAAGGAATCTCAGGTTTTGGACCTGCCATTTGAGTTCTGTTATACTTCACAGACACCATTCAAAACAGTTTTAGAAAAATTTAGGTGTTTTCTATCCATATGTAATAAGTATATGCATATTCTAGTTACTGAGTAGGAGTGGGTAACGATTAAATCGGTATGTTTTTTATCCAGTGTAAACAAAATAATGCTGCCTAGCCCTATACAGGATAAGGCGGAGGATTTTGATTCTCTGTGTACTGAACAGTTGTTACATGGAATTCCTAAATTGGGCCCCTGAGCAGAGGTTGCTTTAGACTCTGACATTACTTCAGCAGGAGCTGTCCACAGCAGTTATGCTGCTCTCATCTGTGCCGAGCCCCTCGCATCGATGTAGAGCCTACCATCTGAGTTCAAGAACTTTGGGGGTCTATTGGGGGGGTATTCTTATGAAGTGGTGTGAATCTTTTCATGAGGGTTCTCTCTATGTATCCTGTCAACGTGCTGTGCTTTCATTGTTGCCAAAAAAGGGGGGATTTGCCTTTTTTTAAAAACTGGCCGACCTTTTTGCATTGCTGTGTGCAGAATATAAATTGATATCTACAGTTGGTCGGTTACTACATTTAAAACTCAAGGCCTACTGGACACATCATCTAGGATCAATAGCATTCCGGTTTCTAGCAGTGGAGAATATATTCTCTGTCTGTGACGGTTCTTTGCAGCCTAGAGACTGGCTTGTACAGTGACGGTTCTAGCAGCCTAGAGACTGTTGTACAGTGACGGCTCTAGCAGCCCAGACTGTTGTATGTGACGGTTCTAGCAGCCCAGACTGTTGTACAGTGACGGGCTCCAGCAGCCCAGAGACTGCTGCACAAGTGACGCCCCTAGCAGCCTAGAGACTGTTGTGGCTAGTGACGGGGTTCTAGCAACCTAGAGACTGTTGTACAGTGACGGTTCTAGCAGCCCGGAGACTGTTGTACAGAGAGCATTCTAGATGGATCAATACAGACTACACATTGAGCGGGCTGTTTGGGCTAGGACAAGCACCTTTTCCTCTTAAAGCTAGAGGGGGTTATCTGTCTGGCCTGACATTCTACAGAGTCTGTTATGCAGGCTTCTCGAGAGTTTTCTCGACATGTCCCCTGAAGGCCGGTACGCCACCAGGGGATGTGGCTTTTGAAGAGCCTCTTTTTATAACACTGTTATCCAGTCCCCTGCTGTGGGCCTTCAGCCAGCCTACGTTCTCATGCCTGCTAGGTGTGGGGTGTACCAAGCTGGGTCATCTGATGCAGAGTAGGAGCAGATCGTTGGAGTGAGCTGGGAGAAAGAGCGGAGATCCCGATCATCTCTGCCTTACTCATGGGGGAAGGTCGTGAATCCGGAGGGTCTGCAATTCCTTTGGGCCGGTACTTCCCATCGGCAGTATGTTACTGATACTGGACTGAGCGTCTGGATTATGTGTGTTCCAATGCGCTGAATGTTAGTGCTGCGGTGGGGGCATTAGAGGAGGATGTGGGGATGCTGCTTTCCTTCCAGTATCCCGGAGCTGGGGAGTTCAAGGCGGTGGGAAAGAAGGCCATGTACACAGTGGCTTTCGAAAGTATTCAATCCCTTTGCATTTTTCCTATTTTGTTGCCTTTACAACCTGGAATTAAATTTGGTATAAATTTGATTTTACACAACATGTGCTACACTTTAAAGATGCAAAATATTTTTTATATGTGAAAACAAACAAGAAATAAGACAAAAAACCTGAGCGATGACTAACTCCCTGCCTCCCTGTGGCTCAGTTGGTAGAGCATGGTGTTTGCAACGCTAGTATGGTGTGTGCAACGCCAGGGTTGTGGGGTCTCGATTCTACCTGGGGCCAGCACAAAAAAAAAAAAAAAAATAACAAAAAAAAAAATAACAAAAATGCTGGTAAGGAAATGTAAACCACTTTACTGTAAGCTCTCTCTGGACAAGAGCGCCTGTAAATGGGACTATAAATGTAATGTAATAACTATTCACCCCCCCAAAGTCATCACTTTGTAGAGCTTCACCTTTTGCAGCAATTACAGCTGCAAGTCTCTTTGGTGGCATGTCTCTATAAGCTTGGTACATCTAGCCACTGGGATTTTTGCCCATTCTTCAAGGCAAAACGCCTCCAGCTCTTCTGTTGGATGGGTTCCGCTGGTGTACAGTAATCTTTAAGTCATACCACCGATTCTCATAATTGGATTGAGGTCTGTGCTTTGACTAGGCCATATTCCAAGACATTTAACCTGTTAGGCTAGGGGGCAGGTAAATGACGGCCGGATAAAAACGCACCCGATTTAATCTGCTTACCACTCCTGCCCAGTAACCAGGAATATGCATATACTTATTGGCTTTGGATAGAAAACACCCTAAAGTTTCTAAAACTGTTTGAATGGTGTCTGTGGAGTATAACAGAACTTCCAAATGGCAGGCACAAAACCCGAGAAGATTCCATGCAGGAAGTGGCCTGTCTGACAAATTGTGTTTCATCTTGGCTCTTTTTATTGAAGACTGAGGATCTTAGCTCTAACGTGACACTTCTACGGTTTCCATAGGCTCTCAGAGCCCGGAAAAAGCTGAACGACATCGGTGGTAGGCTCTGGCTGAAACACATTATCGCTTTTGGCAAGGGTGGCCAACAGATACATGGTTAGCGCCTGCCGGTAATGCTTTATTTTCTTTTCGCCTGTTTACCTAAACGCAGATTCTCGGGCGGAATATTTCGCTTTTAATGAGAAAAATGGCATAAAACTTGATTTTAAACAGCTTTGACATGCTTCCGGGCACGGTAATGGAATACGAATTTTTTGTCACTTAATTCGCGCCATGCCTCGCCACCCTTTATTTACCCTTTCGGATAGTGATTGAACGCACAAACAAAATCTGCTCGCCGTTTGGATATAACATGGATTATTTTGAACCAAACCAACATTTGCTATTGAAGTAGGAAGTTCCTGGGAGTGCATTCCTGACGAAGACAGCAAAGGCAATAACATTTTTCTTATAGTAAATTTGGATTTAGTGAGTGCTAAACTTGCCGGGTGTCTAAATAGCTAGCCCCGGATGCCGGGCTATCTACTGAGAATATTGCAAAAATGTGCTTGGTCACCGTAAAGCTATTTGAAACGAGACCGAAAGTGCATAGAGGAGTTCTGTATCTATAATTCTTAGACGACATTGTTATGCTTTTTGCGAACGCATCGTGAGTAATTTAGTAAATTCACCGCAGTGCTGGTGGGAATAGCTAGTCACATGCTAGTCACATGCTAATGTAAAAAGCTTGTTTTTGATATAATATGAGGTCTTGATTGAACAAAACATGCATGTATTGTATAAACATAACGACCTCAGGGTTGTCATCCGATGAAGATCATCAAAGTAGTTAGTGCTGCATTTAGTAGTGAGTTTGGGTTTATGTGACATTATATGCTAGCTTGAAAATGAGTGTTCGATTATTTCTGCGCACTTCTGCCGACAAATCTACACGTGTCCTTTTGAAATTGGACAGTGTGGTTAGATTAACCTCTATAGGACCGGCGGGACGAATTGGCCCCCACCCACGTAACATCCACTGCCAGCCTGTGGCGCGATTTTCAAAATCTTTCATAAAAATCCTATGGCTATTACTTCAATTTCTCAAACATATGACTATTTTGGTACAGCCATTTAAAGATAAGACTCTCGTTAATCCAATCCACACTGTCCGATTTCAAAAAGGCTTTACAATCGAAAGCAAAACATTAGATTATGTCAGCAGAGTACCAAGCCAGAAATAATCAGACACCCATTTTTCAAGCCAAGCAGCATAAATGTCACCAAAACCCGTGAAGACAGCTAAATGCAGCACTCCACCTTTGATGATCTTCATCAGATGACAACCCTAGGACATTACAATACAACACATGCATAAGTTTTGTTCAATCAAGTTCATATTTATATCAAACCCAGCTTTTATATTAGCATGTGACGCTCAGAACTAAAGTGACCCCGCAAAACTTACGTGTGGGAATTCCTAACATTTTACTTCAAATTACTCACTGATAAACGCTCACAAAAGCATAACACCTATTTTAAGAATTATAGATACAGACCTCCTCTATACTCGATATGTCCGATTTTAAAATAGCTTTTGGTGAAAGCAACATTTTGCAATATTCTTAAGTAATATAAGCTCCAGGTATCAATGGGTCGCTTATTTAGACACCCGCAAGTTTAGCACTCACCATAATCATATTTACTATTATAAAAATGTCATTACCTTTTTGTTGTCTTCAGCCAGAATGCACACCCAGGACGCCTACTTCAATAACAAATGTTGGTTTGGTCCAAAATAATCCATCGCTATATCCGAATAGCGGCGGTTTGTTCGTATGCTCTGTTCCAGACACTATCCGGGAATAGTAAAGAAGTGTCGGGCATTTATGCAATCCCTGACAATAAAATTCAAAGTATTCCATTGCCGACGCGAAGCTACGTCAACCGCTGTTTAAAATCAAACTTTACGCTATTTTTCTCGTGAGAAAAGCCGGGAATTTCCGACAGGGAATCTCCTTTTCGGCAAACAGAGGAAAAAATCCCAAAAAGGCGGGGGGAAGTGTCGGGTCACGCGCAGGATAAGCTTAGTGTCTCTTGATGTGGCCACTGGAGAAAGGCGATAATGCCTTTCACCCTGGGGCTGGAACACGACACTCTCTTTTTTCCCGGCTATGAGAGCCTATGGAAGACGTGGGAAGTGTCACGTTAGAGCAGAGATCCTTAGTAAATGATAGAGATGGCAAAGAAGTTCCAGAAATGGCTAGACAGGCCACTCCCTGTAAAGGAATTCCAGGTTTTGACTCATTTGGAGTTCTGTTATACATGGCTATGACACCATTCAAACAGTTTTAGAAAATTTAGGGTGTTTTCTATCCATATGTAATAAGTAGGTGCATATCTCTAGTTACTGAGTAGGAGTGGTAACCAGATTAAATCTGGGTATGTTTTTTATCCAGCCGCGCAATGCTGCCCCCTAGCCCTAACACAGGTTAACGAGAGTCTTCTCTTTAAAATGGTGTAAAGCTAGTCATATGTTTGAAAAATTGAAGT
>NW_025549522.1:0-4392 GCF_905237065.1 Salmo salar | reverse complement strand
CTCCATCAATACACTCCTAGACATTATATTTATACAATACATGCATTTTTGTTCCATCAAGATTCATATTTATATCAAAAACCAGCTTTTTACATTAGCATGTGACGTTCAAACTAGCATACCCCCCAAACTTCGAATAACTAACATATTTACTAAATTACTCACATAAACTTCACAAAAGCATAACAATTATTTTAAAATTTATCATCACTCCGATATGTCCGATTTTAAAATAGCTTTTGTGAAACACATTTTGCAATATTCTATTACATAGCCCAGGCATCCGAGTCACTATTTAACACCGGCAAGTTTAGCACTCACCATAATCATATTTACTATTATAAATTTATTTTGTCTTCATCTCCCGATACTACTTCAATAACAAATGTTGGTTTGGTCCAAAATAATCCATTTTTCCAATGGGTTTTTTCGATGTTCCAACACTATCATATTAAATTTCTCATTAAATAAAATTCTAAATATTCCATTCTTCGTAATCAATGCTGTTTAAAATCAATTTTTCCCATTTTTCTAGCGATATATTCCACAGGAATCTCCTTTTCTATCAGAGGAAAAATCCCAAACGGGCGTCGTCTCGAGCATAACGTGTCCTTATCCACTTAATTTCAGCCTGGGGCTGGAATAATTTTTTTCCCTCTGCGCCTATGGCGGCGTGGGAATTCTTAGAGCAGAGATCTTAGTAAATGATAGAGATGGAAAAGAAGTTCAAGAAATGGTCAGACGGCCACTTCCTGTAAAGGAATCTCTCAGGTTTTACCTGCCATTTTGAGTTCTGTTATGCTCACAGACACCATTCAAACAGTTTTTAGAAAATTTAGGGTGTTTTCTTATATTATTTTTTCTTGGTAGGAGTGGTACCAGATTAAATCGTATGTTTTTATCCAGGTGTCAATACTTTCCCCTAGCCCTAACAGGTTAATCTAAAAAAATACATGATGAAAATACATTTTGGGGGCTTGAAAAATCCTGGGGGGCTATGCTTACCCCTAAAGGCTTAACCCCTCTATCCATAATCTCTAGTGCTCCCTCTTTTATTTATTATTTGTACTATTATCATTCCTATTTTTTTTTCAAAGCGTGGTTGAATATAAATTGATAATAGATAATAAAAAATGTTTTTACTGATAATTAAACCGCAGCTATAAAATACCAGTAGAGGGGCTGATATACAGAGTCAGATATGCTGGGGGCGTTAATTAGTCAAGGTTAATTCGAGGTACTATGTACTTGTAGGTAGATTAAAGTGACTATGCATAATAATGAACAGAGGGTAGAATTAGCATAAAATACGTGTCTGGATAGCCCTTTGATTAGCTGTTCAGGAGTCTTTTGGCTTGGAGGTAGAAACTGTTAAGAAGCCTTTTGACATAACCTGGCGCTCGTACCCTTGCGTCTTAAAAACAACTTCTATGACTGTTGGCTAGTCTTTACATTTTAGGGCCTTCGCTTTACACTGCCTGTATAGTCCTGGATGGCAAAGCATGCCCAGTGATGTACTGGCCTACTCACTACTCTCTTTAGTGCCTTGCAGTTGGAGGCTGACCAGTTGCTATACCAGCGGTAAAGCAGCCAGATCAGGATGCTCTCCAATGGTGCAGCTGTATAACTTTTTGGGGATCTAACCCTTCAATCTTTTCAGTCTCCTGAGGGGATAGGCTTTGTTGTACCCTCTTCACGACATTTGTCTTGGTGTGTTTGGACCATGATAGTGTGTTGGATGTCACAAACTTGAAGCTCTCAACCTGCTCCCTACATCCCCATCGATGAGAATGGGGCATGCTCGAGGTCCTCCTTTTCCTGTAGTCCACAATCATCTCCTTTGTCTTGATCCGTTGAGGGGGGGTTGTTATCCTCACCCTCTCTACTCTATAGGCTGTTTCATCATTGTCGTTGATCCTGGGGGCTGTTGTGTCATCGCAAACTTAATGATGGTGATGAGTTGTGCCTAACCATACAGTCATGAATGAACAGGGAGAACGGAGAGATCCAGGCACCCTGAGGCCCCTGTGTTGAGGATCGCGTGGCAGATGTGTTGTTACCTACCACTTACCCCTGGGAGCGGCCCATCAGTCAGGATCCAGTTGCAGAGGGAAGTGTTTAGTCCCAGGGTCCTTAAGCTTAGTGATGATTTTGAGGACGCTATGGTGTGGTGCTGAGCTGTAGTCAATGAAGTAGCATTCTCACATAGAGTGTTATTTTTGTCCAGGTGGGTGGGGAAAGGGGCAGGTGTGGAGTCCAATGGATTGCATCATCTTGATCTGTTGGGATATGCACATTGATGTCTAGGGTTTCTAATAATGGTGTTGATGTGAGCCATGACACCTTTCAAAGCACTTCATGGCTACAGGCGTGGAGTAGGTTATCTTAATGTTCTTGGGCACAGGTGGGTCTGCTTGCAGAGCATGTGGGTATTACGACTCAGTCAGGGACAGGTTGAAAATGTCAGTGACTGCGCGGTTGGTCGCGCATGCTCATACACGTCCTGGTAATCCACACTAGCCCTGCTTGGCCTTTTGCATGTTACTTTTAATCTTACTCATATCGTCCTCGGGGGGGAGTCGTCCGGAACACTGTTTGCTCTCATGCATGCTTCAGTGTTGCATGCCTCGAAGCAAGCGTAGAAGTAATTTAGTCCGTCTGTAGTACCATCAAGTGTTACTGGGTGGCTCGCCTGGCTGTTCTTCCCTTTGTAGTCTGTAATAGTTTTCAAGCCCTGCCTCATCCAACGAGCATCACCGTTAGTATGATTCAATCTTAGTCCTTATTATGCTTTCCTTTTATGGTTCACGGAGGGCAGTGATTTCTTGTATGTTTCGTTATCCTGTTCTTCTCCTCTACCCTTAAGCACGATGCGGATATTTGCCTGTAATCTGGGGTATGTACACTACAGTCACTGTGGGATACATCATCAATCTATTGAGTAAGCCAGTGACTGAGGTGGTCTCATTGAAGAATCCAACTTATTCCAGTCTGTGTTAGCAAAACATTCCTGTAGCTTAGCATCTGCGTCAACTAACCACTTCTTTGTTGACCGAGTCACTGGTGCTTCCTGCTTTAGTTTTTGCTTGAAAGCAGGAGTCAGGAAGATAAATGGTATGGTCAGATTTGCCAAATAATGTCGAGGGAGGGGGGTTGTACATGTCTTTGTGTGTGGATAAAGGTGGTCTAGAGTTTTTCCCTCTGGTTGCACATTTAACATGCTGTAAAATTATAAAATAGATATGTTTCCCTGCATTAAGTCCCCAGCCTCTGCCTCCTGATGAGGGTATTCCTGTTTGCTAATGCCGTATTCAGCTCATTGAGTGCGGTCTTAGTCCAACATCGGTTTGTGGTGGTAAATAGACAGTCAAAAGAATATAGATAAAACTCTTGGTATCTAGTGTGGTCTCTTATCATCTATACTTTCCTCAGGCGTACAAAATATACACAATATACACAAATATACACAACTGTTCTATCTTGCGTGCATAAAACCCCCAGCTGTATGTTATTCATCGTCGTTCAGCCCACTCGTTAAGTAAATTTATGTTTCCACTGTTGGTAGTATCTGATTGTGTTTGTCTATTTTGTTATCCAATGATTGTACGTTGGCTAACAGGACTATAGTAGATTCCCACTCCCGTCGGATCCTTACAGCACCCACCTCTCCCTATATCTCTTTTCTCCTGGAATGACAGGGTTGAGTGCCTTGTCAGGTTCTATAAATCCCTTTCGCGTCCGAGGCATTATGTACAAAATAAGTTAGAAATAACTTGAAAAAACACACACACAACAGCACAATTGGTTAGGAGACCCTAAAGGCAGGTAGCCATCTCCTCCCAGGCGCCATTGTCACAATAATATTGGGCTATGTGAGGAGATCTCAGACCTACAGTCAGTGTCCACATTTCAGTCCATCTAAACAGTACGCTGCAGTCCCCATCTTGTACTGTCAATTTGTATAATGCCTCACAATTAACCTCTCTAGGCTAGGCAACAATTCATCCCACCTACGTAGCACAACCACCTATCCTGTGCCAATTTTTCCAACCTTAAAAATCCTATTACTTCCAATTTTCTCAAACATTGACTATTTTACAACCATTTAATAAACTCTCGTTAATCTACCACACTGTCCGATTTCAAAAAGGCTTTAGCCGAAAGCAAAACATTAGAATTATGTCGGCAGAGTACCAAACCAAAAATAATCAGACACCCATTTTTCAAGCAAGCATATAATGTCACCAAACCCAGAAGACAGCTAAATGCAGCACTCACCTTTGATGATCTTCATCAGATGACAACCCTAGGACATTATGTTATACAATACATGCATTTTTTGTTCAATCAAGTTCATATTTATATCAAAAAACAGCTTTTTACATTAGCATG
>NW_025549521.1:0-31240 GCF_905237065.1 Salmo salar | reverse complement strand
ACCGACGCTAGAGTAGAGAAGCAGGTACGGGGAGTCAACAGTTAATTGGAACAGACATGGAACAGGACAAGAACAGCGTCAGACCCGGGTAATACACAGATGTAAGACAATCAATACAGCAGCGGGAAACAGAGCTGGGGAACTGACAAATATAGGGGAGGTAAAAAACGGGTGAGTCCAATAATCGCTGATGCGCATGACGAGGTAAGGCAGGTGTGCGTAATGATGGTGGCAGGAGTGCGTAATGCAGGGCCGCCTGATGCCCTTGAGCGCCAAGGAGGGAGAGCGGGGGCAGGCGTGACAGTACCTCCCCTCTAGGGCCACCACCATGCATCCCACCTGGGCGAGGCCGAGGCACGGGCGCTGGACAAGCCGGCTGGGCGTAAAATCCCAATTAACCGTCAGAGGCTTGGGAACCTGGTGAGCCGGCTGAGGCATAGGAGCCTGGCGATCTGGCTGAGGCGTGAAAGCCTGTCGATCCCGTAAAAAACCTTGACAATCCGGCTGAGGCCTGACTTGTGGATGGGCTCCTGCCAAGCCAACCGGGGCAAGGAAACCTCTCGAGCCAGCTAGGGCGTGGAAGCCCGACAAGCTGGCTTAGGCTCCCCCGGTTCCATTGGCGGCAGCCGCCAGACCCAACGTGACCACCAACCGGAAAGCCAGCACTCCCCCATTCTTCATTTGATGGCTGCTGCATTCTGTAAGAACCAACGCTGGAGTAGAGAAGCAGGTACGGGGAGTCAACATTTAATTGGAACAGACATAGAACACGACAAGAACAGCGTCAGAACCGGGTAATACACAGACGTAAGACAATCAATGCAGCAGCAGGGAACAGAGCTGGGGAACTGACAAATATAGGGGAGGTAAAAAACAAGTGATTGAGTCCAGGTGAGTCCAATAATCGCTGATGCGCGTGACGAGGGAAGGCAGGTGTGCGTAATGATGGTGGCAGGAGTGCGTAATGCAGGGCCGCCTGGCACCCTCAAGCGCCAGAGGGAAAGAGCGGGAGCAGACGTGACAGTCTGTGCCTGTATTTAGTTTTCATGCTAGTGAGGGCCGAGAATACACTCTCACATAGGTACGTGGTTGCAAAGGGCATCAGTGTCTTAACAGCGCGATTTACCAAGGCAAGGAACTCTGAGCGCAGCCCTATCCAGAAATCTGTCAGTGGCTTCTGATAAAATAACATTTTCACAGAACCACTTGTTGCAATTTCATTGAGACTCTCTTGTTCAGATATCGGTACATGGACTGGAGGCAGGGCATGAAAGGGATAACGAATCCAGTTGTTTGTGAAGTCCGTTTTGGGAAAGTATCAGTGTAACTGCGCACCCACCTCACTCAGGTGCTTCGCTATGTCACATTTGACATTGTCCGTAAGCTCATTTGCACACACAAAATCAAACAATGGAAAGACCTGTGTGTTGTCCTTGGTAATGCAGACAGAAAAGAGCTCCAACTTCTTAATCATAGCTTCAATTTTGTCCCGCAGATTGAATAAGGGAGAGTCCCTGTAATCCTAGATTCAGATCATTCAGGCGAGAAAAAACATCACCCAGATAGGTCAGTCATGTGAGAAACTCATCATCATGCAAGCGGTCAGACAAGTGAAAATTATGGTCAGTAAAGAAAACTTTAAGCTACTCTCAATTAAAAAAAAATTGTCAATACTTTGCCCCTTGATAACCAGCGCACTTCAGTATGTTGTAGAAGCGTTACATGGTCGCTGCCCATATCATTGCATAATGCAGAAACTACACGAGAGTTCAGTGGCCTTGCTTTAACAAAGTTAACCATTTTCACTGTAGCGTCCAAAACGTCTTTCAAGCTGTCAGGCATTCCCTTGGCAGCAAGAGCCTCTCGGTGGATGCTGCAGTGTACCCAAGTGGCGTCGGGAGCAACTGCTTGCACGCGCGTTACCACTCCACTATGTCTCCCTGTCATGGCTTTTGCGCCATCAGTACAGATACCAACACATCTTGACCACCAAAGTCCATTTGATGTCACAAAGCTGCCCAGTATATTAAAAATATCCTCTCCTGTTGTCCTGGTTTCCAGTAGTTTGCAGAAGAGGATGTTTTCCTTAATTGACCCCCCCATAAACATAACGGACATATACCAGGAGCTGTGCCAGGCCCGCCACATCTGTTGACTCATCCAGCTGTAACGCATAGAATTCACTGGCTTGTATGAGAAGCAGTAATTGTTTCAAAACATCTCACACCATGTCACTGATGCGTCGTGAAAGAGTGTTGTTTGATGAAGGAATTGTCTGTATAGTTTTTTGGGCCTTTTCCCCCAGCATTGTCCCAGCCATATCCGCGGCAGCAGGAAGAATTAAGTCCTCCACAACAGTATGAGGCTTGCCTGTCCTAGCCACTTGGTAGCTCACCATATAAGATGCTTCTAGCCCCTTCTTATTAATGGTATCTGTTGCTTTAATACATGTCTTACTACTCGAAAGTCGTCTTAATTCTCGCTCCAAAAACTCCTGTCGCTTATTTTTCAAATTGGTATGTTTTGTTTCTAAACATCTGCGCAAGGTTTCATTGAGTTGTGAGATAGTACTTTTTCCTCAGCCACTCACTGTGGCTGAGGAAAGGCACTACTCCCAATATAAGTGAACCCCAAATCAATGTAGTTCTCATCATATTTGTGCCTCTTCGATTGTCCAACGTCCCTGTCTGTTGTTCGGTGCTTTCCCGGGTAAGGGGGCAGTAGCTCTTCAGCTACATTAGATCCACAACTGTCAGTGTCCATGCTAGTTGGGCTAACAACAAATGTAGAATTACTGATTCTAGTGGAAGCAGAACAACTTGTGACGTCGACAGGTGCAGGTGTAGTACTGCTGGTAGCAGCAGTACTACCAGTAGAGCTGGTATGTGTCTCTATGGACGCGGGCCTTACTTTTTTTTTGCCTTTTATTAATTTTCGAGCAAACGGAATGAGCAGCAGCTACGTCTGGCTACATATGGACCGTTAGTGGAATTCCCGCGAGAGAGTAACGGTTAACGTGATTGGATGATAATTATTTGACTAGGCTACCTGTGTTTGACATTGTGTTGTTATTTTGCTGAACACTAGATGGTTTCATTTTATTTCTGGTAGTGAAACGAGGCTACTCAGGCGAGAAAAAAACCTCACCCAAATGTATAGACCCGTTGGAAATGTGAAGAAATTGTTTGTTTTTTATTACATTTTGTATATATTTTTAGATGTGAATCACATTTTTATTTGGCGTACCCCTGATGGCATTGCGCGTGTACCCCGTGTTTGGGAATACCTGCCCTACAGTATTTAGGCCCAGAAAATGTCACGTCTCCAGAAATTGCAAAGACGAGAGTTCCATTCCCCTAGGTGTCCCTAAAAGCCATTCTTAACCATTGGATTACGATGTTCAGTACGCACATACTCGCACGCACACGGACACACACACACAGGACCTACTATATTCACAGTGTAGCGCTGCATGAAAATGTGTGTGAGCCTTGGTTAAAAGTGAACAGAGGTCTATTTCACATAACACAGACTGTAAATGGAACCTAGCAGAAGTTATGGGTCCTATAGGGTAAAGATGGAACTCTTCCACCTCTAAGCATCTTGGGAACAAAAACAATTACTGTGGATCAGACGCTGAGAGAGGTATCAGAAATACCGACATATTCACTGAACTATCAACACACACACACCACAGAGCAATCTTATTTCTTTCAACCGCCTCTGAATGTGTTTCAACCTTTCACTTCAAACGAAAAGCTTTAAAGAGAGAGAGAGAATGGTAAAGAGAGAGAAAGAGACAGGTTGAGACAGAGAGAAAGAGAGAAAAATGGTGAGAAAGAGAGAGAGAGAGAGAGAGAGAGAGAGAGAGAGAGAGAGAGAGAGAGAGAGAGAGAGAGAGAGAAGGAAAGCATAGAGAGAGTGTAAGAGAATGTGTGGGATTCCAGCAAACGGGTGAGAGACGGGCAGAAATAGAATACTGCACTGCAGAGAACACTGGGGAAAAGAAGGGAGAAATAGAGATGAGGGGGGGGCTCTGATTTGACAGTATCAGCATACCCCCCCTTCCGTCTTCTCTGCCTCCTGACTGCTCCTAACTGTCCAGACATTCAATAAGAAGTGCCTATGTATGTGGCTCTGTGAGAGAAAGAAGGATGGAAGAATGGAAAGGAGAGAAGAATGAGGGGAAGAATAGAAGGAGGCGGGGGGGGTCTGTACTGGACACGGTCCCAGATAGAGGTGCTGCAGAGTGGGGCTTGAAGGTGACCTCCCTAGGCTCTACTGTGTGTGTGTGTGTGTGTGTGTATGCATCCCTGTGTGTGAGTGTGTGTATGTCCCTAGCTCTTATCTCCCTCTCTCCACAGTACATCCAGCTGCCCGGGTCTTCGGATGGAGTCACACACACACACACACACACACACACACACACACACACACACACACACACACACACACACGTCATTTTCTTATCACCGAGGCCACAGGGGGTCTTTTACCAGAACGCCCCTTCCTTCTCCTCCTCCCTCTCCTCCTAACCCTCACCACCCATCACTTCCCCACGCTCTCTTTGCCAACTCCTTGGTTCAGTGAGCAAAACAGCAGGAGTGAGGTAAGAGGTTGCATGCTGCCAAGCCCATTGCTCACGAGACTGTTAGGATAAGCTCAATAGGAGTGTTGTAAATGAACCGCTGGTCCTAACACCACTTTCACCATTAAACGTTACTGCACTCTTAGAAGAAAATGGTTCCAAAAGGATTCTTTGGCTGTCCCTATAGGAAAACCCTTGTTGATTCCAGGTAAAACCCTTTTGTTTCCATGTAGAACTTGTTTGGGTTCCATGTAGAACCCTCGGTAGAAAAGCTTTTCCATGGAACCCAAAACGGTTCTACCTGCAACCAAAAATAGTTTTCAAAGGGTTGTCCTATGGGGACAGCCAAAGAAGCCTTTAAGGTTCTAGATAGCACCTTTTTTTCCCCTAAGAGTGTGGAGCCGAGAGAACGGACCTGAAAACAAACAAAACACCACACACGAATGAAATGTTATAACGTTTAGAGCAGCAGCTACACTAAAGTGATTTCTAGAGATGAGAGTGATATGAAGGGAATCAAATGTAGATTTCACTGTACCGCCGAACCACTGCTGAGGCTCCCACTGGGCACAGATGTCAGTTTAACGAGAATTTACTAACGTGAATTTAACGTGAAATATATATATATTTTTTATGCTGAACGATTAAAGCGAAATGTTGGTTATTTTTCGTTTTTTTAAACTACTAATTGAATGGACATCTGTTAATTTATTTATTTCAATTCCATTTTATTTTTATTTTTTTCTTGCGAGCTCAATGTGCAATTTAATGTTTTTTTTTTAATAGATCAATCAGATCATGCCCGAACTCTGTGTTGTAGTAGTTGTAGTTTCCAACAGGCCAATGTTCTACATAGTTTAAAGCAGAAAATAAGATAATTAACTACAATGGCCATAATCAATTGCGCACCTACTTGTCCGGTCTGTGATTATTTTACGCCTGCTACGTAGGAGACAGGAGTGTGCGCGATCAAAGAAAAAAGTCACTTCGCAAGGTATCTTTACCTGAAAATACATGATCGAAGTGATTGATAGTTGGTATTCAGCAGTCATAAAAGTATACCTTATTTGCTTTGAAGAACTACTGAAATGGTGATTTTGTCAGACAGCATAGGCAGCAGTTCTATAGAGATAAACGTAACGACTTGGAATAAAAAAATGAAGTAATCAAATATTTTTTTATATTAATAAGTGATAAGCAGTAATGGGCAGTCGCTACCAATCATGGGAGTTTTATTAATTGTTTTATTCTGTGTTGTTACAGCATTCAACCCACATAATTCATAGTGTATTTAATGTAAAAAAAAAAATACCAAATCGAACCCCCTCAAAAAGCACTAATCGCTCAGCACACAAAAAAATTCACCTTGCCATTGGATTTAGGTTTTTAGGATTTAGGTTAAAAAAAAAAATCTAAATTCCCTTACATTGATTACTTTTTGCAAATCCAATCAGTTTTCCACGTTGATTCAACGTCATCCCATTGAATATTTTGCTGAATTACATGGAAACCACGTTGATTCAACCAGTTTTTGCCCAGTGAGCTAAGGTGTGTGTGTGTGTGTGTGTGTGTGTGTGTGTGTGTGTGTGTGTGTGTGTGTGTGTGTGTGTGTGTGTGTGTGTGTGTGTGTGTAACGTTGGATCGTGTTACAGTGCTTTCCCTGTCTTATGCTGAGATTACATTACTGCAACGTCCTTGAGCCACCACGACCCCTGGCTTCCTGCTTACACAAGCACTTGTCCTGCCGAGAAATGACTAAGATTACCTGTGCAAGGTGTGTGCGTGTGTGTGTATAGGGGATGAGAGGTGGCTTGTTCTCCAGATTGGGGTTGTCTAGGCCTTATTGTCATAGCTTGACGTAGGGCTAGAGACAATGCGAGAACATGAGGAAATCCACTTAGCCTGTGACCCAGAGCGAGGGAGACAGAGAGAGAGAGAGAGACAGAGAGAGAGAGAGAGAGAGAGAGACAGAGAGCTGCACTGAGTATCATCCTAGAGGCTAGGCCAGCATGAGCTAGGACCAGCTCTTCTCTACCGTACGTCATACGTGTGATGATTAAGCCCATGCAAAAAAAACTGACGGAAGGCTATTTCCTACCGTCTATCTATGGGGTATATATACAGCATAGCACTGGGTGACAAAGCCAGGCTAGCACCGGCTTTGATTGGACTGGGAATGCAGACAGGCAGTGTGATGCAGTACAGTGAGACAGGCAGAGGCTGCAGGATGTTGGGGCTGTCAGATGTAACATGGCTACAGTGCACTGAGCTGTGGGAAGCAGCACAGTCGTATTTCTTCTCTGATTGGTGTTTTGGTGGGTAATTGGTGTCTTGCTGTGAGGGCAGAGGATGTGTCTGTGAGCACGCTGGGGGGGGGACACAATGTCCCTGGCAACTCTACCAACCAACCACCACTGCCAGTGATATCCATCACCCCCTGGGCATGATTACCAGTACAGGCAACATACACCACTGGCATAGTGCATCATACTCAAACAAACACACACACCTGCACATTCAAGTACAAGTGTACTGTGATCCTGCGGCTACCGTTTCTCAGTAAAGTATTACGTTGATCCTTAACCACTGATTCCTCATCTGGTCTCTTCTCTGCACCTGGGTCCAAACCTCATCACGTCACACATGATAACAAGTATTTATCGGATTTCTTTATTTCTGGCTTGGATGCCTGATTCTATTACTGTGACGTAACAGGAGATTGATTCTTCCCTTAAATAACCCTAACTTGAGGCAGTAACTATAGTCTACTCAGCCGGTATTAAAACGAGCCAGCACAGGAAAAAAAAATGTATGAAATGTATGCATTCACTACTGTAAGTCGCTCTGGATAAGAGCGTCTGCTAAATGACTAAAATGTAAATGTAAATGTGTGCGCCATAGAGAATACATACAAGTCACTTCCCGGGCAGTGATGTTGAGTCCAATTCTATTATTATGATATCTAACGGTGGTGTGAAAATACAAGCAGGTCTATAGTGGGTAATAACACCTTTTTATTTCAAACATTTTTTAGCATATTATTGAATGCTTTTCATTTGCAGCAAAACTCTCCAAGGACCATATATAAGACACCACACTATAAAACCCTCTTTGTGCGACAATGATAACTACAATTCAATTACTAAAAAGGTAGTAAACCACTTCAATGCGAACTAATAGATTCAGACCTATTTAATTAGATCACACTGATTGGCTCTGACTGGGGATAATACGACCAACTGGAGAGGGTAAAATCAGGGGTAATTGAATTCCCCAGCTTCGGTAAACCTGGGCCAGAGCGGTTTTTAAATCCTAATGAATCATATTTAATGGAAAGGGGGGGACCTGATCCTAGATTAGCATCCTACTCTGAGACGTCTTGAGAGTACAGGCCAAGCTCTCCCATCTGACTCTATGACGTTCGCTGGGAAAGACAGGCACGCATCTGAGATATGGAGAAGAAAAAGTGGTGATTATTTTTTATAAGGATGCCTTATATTATATTATATATATATATATATATATATATATATATATATATATATATATATATATATATACTGAGTGTACAAAACATTAGGAACACCTTCCTAATATTGAGTTGCACCCCCCTTTTGCCCTCACAACAGCCTCAATTCGTCAGGGCATGGACTCCACAAGGTGTCGAAAGCGTTCCACAAGGATGCTGTCCCATGTTGACTCCAATGCTTCCCACAGTTGTGTTAAGTTGGGTGGATGTCCTTTGGGTGGTGGATCATTCTTGATACACAGGAAACTGTTGAGCATGAAAACCCCAGCAACATTGCCGGTCTTGACACACTCAAAACAGTGTGCCTTGCACCTACAACCATACCCCGTTCGAAGGCACTTAAATCTTTTGTCTTGTCCATTCACCCTCTGAATGGCACACATACACAATCCATGTCTCAATTGTCTCAAGGCTTAAAAATCCTTCTTTAACCTGTCTTCTCCACCTCATCTATACTGATTGAAGTGGATTTAACAAGTGACATCAATAAGGGAGCTTAGCTTTCACCTGGATTCACCTGGTCAGTCTTTGTCACAGAAAGAGCAGGTGTCCTTAATGTTTTGTACACTCAGTGTATATAAGCACAATTTATTATGCTATGTCCGCATGACAGAGATTAGTAGGAGAACAGTAGATGTTGGTAGTTCGGTATAGATCGGTATTCTGAATAACAAATGAGAATTACCTTAAGAGAAGAGGGTGATTAATTCTAGATGAATGTAATTTCCATGTGCGTCCATAGGAAGCCCCAATGACTGTAACATGAGAACAGAGCCAGGTGTCTGAGCTCTAAGGGAGCTGGGATGGAACTGCGACCCCAGGCAGGAGCTTCTCATCGGTGTACAGCCGCTCAGCGCACAGCCTGGATCAATATCAGGAGAGCGGGTGTATTGATTATGTGTGTAAGAGATATGAGAGGGGGGTCGTTATACTGGGGGGGGTGAGGAGGTGGGCCGGGGACAAGTTAATAGGATTTTTAAGCCTTGAGACAATTGAGACATTGTGTTTGTGCACACTATGCATTATGGAGTTGGATGTTGTAACATATAATAAAACAATTAATACGAGTCCCATGAGGGTAGTGACTGCCCATTACTGCTTACAAAAATATTTCAGGTGTGTATATTACGTTTTATTTGATTTCATTCCAAGTCGTTACCTTATCTCTATAGAGCTGCTACCTATACTTTCTGACAAAAATCACTAATTTGTAGTTCTTCAAAGTAAATAAGGCATGCTTTTATAACTGCTGAAAACCAACTATCAGACCTCAGGATAAGACCCAGATGCAGACAGTTCAAAGTAACAAAAATGTATTACAAAAACGGGGCAGGCAAACGACAGGTCAAGGGCAGGCAGAGGTCAGTAATCCAGAGCAGAGTCTGAAAGGTACAGAACGGCAGGCAGAATCAGGGCAGGCAGAGGTCAGTAATCCAGAGCAGAGTCTGAAAGGTACAGAACGGCAGGCAGAATCAGGGCAGTCAGAATAGTCAAAACCAGGAAAAATTGAAAACAGGGACTACAGCAAAAACAGGAGTACAGGAAGACCGCTGGTAGGCTTGACAAGACGAACTGGCAACAGACAGAACACGGGTACAAATACACAGGGGAAAATGGGGCAGATGGGCGACACCTGGAGGGGGGGTGGAGACAAGCAAAATAAACAGGTGAAACAGATCAGGGTGTCACCATATCGATCAATTAAATCATATATTTTCAGCTAGAGATACCTCAAAGCAAAAGCTGCTCTCTATATCACCTTGTGTTGGTGCATTCGCTCTATCGTAGCAGGCGTAAAAGAAACAGAGACCGGAAAAGTAGATTCGCAACGGATTATGGTCATTGTAGTTAATTACCACGTATGCGCTAAACTATGTAGAATATAAGCCTGTTGGAAACTACAACTCTCTACTACATTGCACAGTTCAGGCTGGATCTGATTTACCTCTAGAGAAACGCTGCAATGTGCGCATTGAGCTCACAGAAAAACAGAATGAAATGGAATTCAAATAATTGAACCGACTTCGGTCAATTAGTTGTTTAAAAACCAAAAAATAACAGAAATGTTGGTTAATTGCACAGCACTAGTGCCAGGCGCCGGTTTGAGTGTGTCAAGAACTTCAACGCTGCTGGGTTTTTCACACTCAACAGTTTCCCCGTGTGTATGAAGCATGGTCCACCACCCAAAGGACATCCAGCCAACTTGACACAACTGTGGGAAGCGTTGGAGTCAACATGAGCCAGCATCCCTGTGAAATGCTTTCAACACCTTGTAGAGTCCATGCCCTGACAAATTGAGGCTGTTCTGAGGGCAAAAGGGGGTGCAACTCAATATTAGGAAAGTGTTCCTAATGTTTTGTACACTCAGTGTATGCGATCATATACCAAGCGAGGTTTGAAATGATTATGTTTTAGTCAAATATAGTTATACCTGTATGGGCTTCTTGCGTTCAATTTGCAGTCAAGAAATGATTTGTAATTATGTTCCAGCCCCTGACCATCCGCTCAAGAAAAAAATCGGCCCGTGATTGAATCTAGTTGATGATCCGTACTCTACCGTAACCCAACTCAGAGACCTGCTGCCTAGCCTGTCATCAGCTGTCATTCATCTGCATTGATTGTGACCTTGCTTCAGGCGGTAAATACGTGGAGAACATGTGTTTTAACACAACCCAATTACTCTCCATGGCTTTTAATGGGCCAATTACAGCAGTACGGTGGGGAGCCAGCTACCTCGCTCAGTGCAGCCCTGTGACTGGGATCAGTGGCATCAAAGTCCCATCACAAACTCACACAGTGTCCCTTAGGGGCTTGGAAATGGATGTCTTGATCTCCTTTCTTACCACATTGGTAGCTCAATGGGAACTGCCCTCTAGAGAAATATACTGTAGAGTATGTATTGCTGAGGGAGAGGTGAGGAAGAGGGAAAAGGGAGGAGAGACGTGCCATGTGAAATACTGTCAGGCCTGGTGCCTAGCACATGTAGGGACTATAGTGTGCTGACCCCTGCAAACTATGAGATTAGGATTGGGATAAATCTTCGAAAGAATACAATCCTGTAAAATCCCCACCTCCAAATTCCAACCTGGAAGGCCCGTCACCGCTACATCTGAAATAAATAAATAACTCTTCCCCACAAACACAAACCCCTGGCTGATCCCCTCCAGCACAAATGTCATTGTGATGCAGAGTGGTCATTGAGTCTACCTGCTCACACCATGGCTATAGATGGGACGGGGGACGGGGAGGGGAGTGGAGGACGAGAGACAGGAAATCATTGTCTGATTCATCACCTCATTTTCAGGAGATTACATGGTGAGAAAGGCAGGGGTGAAAATCCATGCAGGGAATAGCGTGTTATTTATTCAGAGCTAAAGATAGCTTTACATCCATGGCCTGTAGATTACTATCCCTATACTGGAAATACTAAAATGTATATTGAGATACAGGTTGCAAAAGGAGACGCTAGGCTTTGAATAGACATTCAGGGTTTCCTTTTTCTGAACTAAAGCCTACTATTTGCTACTTTTATCGAATTGGGTAAGTCTATGTGTCTATAAGGCTCTATGTGTGAGGACATCTGATTTTTATAATTTTATTTTTCTTTAACCTTTCTTTAACTAGGCAAGTCAGTTAAGAACAAATTCTTATTTACAATGACGGCCTACCCCGGCCAAACCCAAACGACACTGGGCCAATTGTGCGCCGCCCTATGGGTCTCCCAATCACGGCCGGGTTGTGATACAGCCTGGAATCGAACCAGGGTCTGTAGTGACGCCTCTATCACTGAAATGCAGTGCCTTAGAACGCTGCGCCACTCGGGAGCCCTAGCCTGATGGCAAGCATAGGAGTTGTGACGTTTATTGATCCATGACAAAGTCCAGCGGTCCTTAGGTTCTTTAATAGCAGTACAGACCTTTTGTGATAAACAGTGTGTTATGGACCAAAGTCGTCAAAGGAAAGTGAAATTAGAAAGTGTGGATATATGAGTGAGCTAGGCCACACGATCAATGGTTGTAGCCACTACAGAAAAATCCATACCGGTCCGGCTAAAAGAAAGCGAGCAGAAAAAAAGAGAGAGAAAAAGAAACACCTCCCTTCTCTGGGTGCCATCGCTCATTGTCACCATGCCGATTCCATTTCCTGCTGCCCCGGGCAACCGGCATCAGACAATTTTTCACGGGACTACCCAGCACAAACAACACACATTTCATATGACAAAGGCCCCAGATTAATATGGAGCTCCTCTCCATGTTCCTCTCCTCACTCCTCCACCCCTCTTTGTCTGGAGACTCTGTCTGGTGCCTGGGCGATTAGGATTCCCCTCCTAACGTGCCGGATTTACACCGGGGGCGTCTGGTAGAGGTAGCCAGGGTGTGTGTGTGGCAGCGGGGAGGTGGAGGGCACGGGGAACCTCCATCTCCTCACTCCAGGGTCTGGATTTTAAAAAATAACAATTTTCATCCTTATCACTGTTGAAAATTTCTGGAGTGTAAAATTTAATTGTGGTTTTACCCAGGAAAAGATAAGAAAGGGAGAGACTGTAAAATGGACTGGAATAGCTACTGGGCAATTCCACGATAACGGTATTGCGCTCTGACTCAGATTTTACACTTTAAAGTGTATGTCAAACAAAAAACAAAACTAAGAACTACTTTGAACAAGAAATATATATATATTTTTTTAATAAAAAATTTACACAGAAAATAAATACAAATGCATTTACTGGAAGAACTGTGCAGATACAAAGTTTAGTACCTTTGTAATCTCCCCGATTTTTTTTATGCGACCAAGTTTTCCAAAAACTCTTAAATATCTGCTCCGAATTAAGATTCAAAAGACGTCTGAAGAAAGAATGGGGTGTCAGCTACAGTATGACATGACACCTTGAGTTAGATATCTTTTTTTTGTTTGTTATTGAACTACAGCAGGTGAAGTGAATTTACATCTGGTAACGGAATTACGGTAACGGAATTACATCATGGGTCCATGGAAACCATGTGTTTGATGTATTTGATACCATTCAACTCCAACCATTGCCATGAGCCCGTCCTCCCCTATTAAGGTGCCACCAACCTCCTGTGATGATTTATCATTGTAGCCAATTCAATTGCAGTAATTCCGTTAGTGAATTACGAGTTTTAATCGCTTAATAAACTTGATATCAGTAAAAACACTAACCAATTGGTAGGTCTACATTTACTTTTTACTTCTGTGAACTTTCATTATCTTCCCTCCACATGAGGAAAGGATATTAGAAAATATCTTAAAGATATGTTATTTTTTGGTAATGAAATTACAAGGCAATGTTTCGTAAACTTACAGAAGGCAAACCATTTCTGCAAAACTAGTGTTGATATTAGTTGGCAGGAGTCTTCACTTCAACATGATTGTGTTTTGATGCATTTCTAATACCTTTTAAGAGGTAGATGTTGCCTAAGACCCATTTTCCATCTGCATCACCAGAAATCAAAGCCTCATAAGTACCAATGTGACGTTCACAGAAGCATGTCAAATTGGGTGTCAAATGAAAGCTAAGAGTCTATATTTTTGAGAAATTAAGCATACATTTTTCTAAAATTTTCCATCCTAAAAATGTTGAATAAGCAAAGACTGATTTATGGTCAAAGAGATGGAAAAATTATGAGTTTTAATCACATAATAATTCATAAACAAACTTGATATCAGTAAAAACACTATAATGAATAAGGTAGGTCTACCTTTACTTGTTACTTTAGTTACACTTATATTCGTTTTGGAGAAATGATTTGCCTTCTGTAAGTTTAAGAAACATTACCTTGTGCCTTGTAATTCTGTTACCAAAAACCCACATATATTTAAGATATTTTATAATTTCTCTCCCTCATGAGGAGGAAAGCTAATGAAATGTCAAAGTAGTAAGAGATAAAGGTAGACCTACCAATTCGTTATAGTGTTTTTACTGACATTAAGTTGTTTACGAATTATTAAGTTAATAAATCTCATACTTCTGTTACCAAATTGCAATTGAATTGGCTACAATGGGAAATAAAAAGAAGCTCTGTCAGAGTGACCGTTCTTGATCACCTCCCTGACCAAAGCCCTTCTCCCCCGATTGCTCAGTTTGGCCGGTGGTTCCAAACTTCTTTCATTTAAGAATGATGGAGGCCACTGTGTTCTTGGGGACCTTCAATGCTGCAGACATTTTTTGGTACACTTCCCCAGATCTGTGCCTCGACACAATCCTGTCTCGGAGCTCTACGGACAATTTCTTCATTATCATGGCTTGGTTTTTTTCTCTGACATGCACTGTCAACTGTGGGACCTTTTATATAGACAGGTGTGTGCCTTTCCAAATCATGTCCAATCAATTGAATGTACCACAGGTGGACTCCAATCAAGTTGTAGAAACATCTAAAGGATGATCACTGGAAACAGGATGGACCTGAGCTCAATTTTGAGTCTCATAGCAAAGGGTTTGAATACTTATGTAAATAAGGTATTTCGGGTTTTTATATTTAATACATTTGCAAACATTTCTAAAAACCTGTCCTCACTTTGTCATTATGGGGTATTGGGTGTAGATTGATGAGAAAAAAAACAATGTGATCCATTTTAGAATATTAAACGTAACAAAATGTGGAAAAAGTCGAGAGGGCAGAATACTTTCCGAATGCACTGTACTTCTGCCAAGATACACTTTTAAAATGGATAGTGTCATGACGTTGGCCTGTGGGTAAGGTTTATGACCCCCCCCCCCCATAAATACCTTTCTCCCTTCCCCTCTCTGACCCTACTGAAGGACTTGAATAGCCTGTGTTAAATATAGAGAGTCTGGGAACATCAAACAAATGGGGAAAAGGAACCATATTTTGGTAATAAAACCAGTTGGAAATATGCTTGGGAACGTAATGAGTATGTATGTCAGTTCGGTTGTCATCTGAGACATTATGACTGATGACAGGACGACATAAACTGTACCTGAGAAAGTATACACCCTCTAGTTATCAGAGTAACATGGAATTGTTATGCAATTGAAATGTTTGATATTGAAATTGTTAAATGTAATTTTAGCTTCCAAATGAGAGATTTGGGTTTTCATAAGGAAAGTGCCCTGCTTGATCAGTGGCCCACCCCTGTGAAGAGGAGGGGTTATAAACGATGAAACACATCCTTCCCCCCTCTCCACTATATAAGCCTTTGACGAAAAGGTAACCAGGTTGTTCCAGTACGTGAGGTCTGCAGCCTCTACGTTAGGACACACATGTCAAGTACAGAACTAAGCCAACCTCGGCGTGAGCTTTGATGGCGAATGGTATGAACTTTGAGCTTATTCACTACAGAAGTGATACTTCCTAGCCGTTGAGTTAGCAGCGGCCGCTGTAGACGTGGGCTAGGAAAGGACGGACGACGGATCCAGTCTAACAGACGGACGAAGATACCACCACGTATCCAATTTACCACCAGAGACATTCTTCCGAGGACAGGAAGATCTGTTGGCCAACCCGGCCAGCATCTACGACCAATCTACCGAAGCGCAGCTCAGAGTAAATATTTATTGCATTTTCCTTTTCCAAATGGGCGGTAATTTAGAATGCATAAGATAATGTATTTACGATAGCATAGCTGCTGTTTCTTTATTCCTAAGTCTTCCCGCTCTTTCATTCAAGCCCAACCCCCTTTCCTTTGTGTAACAGCCATCATGTATGACATCATGTGTATTCGGTGTATTTGTAATTCTGTGTGATAAGTTTAGGTATTTAGTAAATAAATAATTAAACCCAATTTTACAGTGCCTTCTCCACTTGTTAGCCCAGAGTATACTCTGCTTCCTAAGAATTTAACATTGTTCAATGATCCGAAAAGGGTAATTTCGATATAATGGAGCCCCCGTGCGAGGAATCTAAAATAGGATGACGCTTTCATTTTGATTCAGCCTATATAAAATTGAAAAGCAGATTACATAATATACCAAGTTTATTATATACATTATGGGAATTGTAGACCGGAATTATTGGTGCGTGTGTGCTCTGGAGAATCGCCTCCGTGTTGTGCTCTGACGTAGTCAGTGGCGAGCATAAGCTATACAGTTCTGTATGAGGGCTGATAAAGCTATCTGAGAAATAGCGCGTTTGGCCAAACGCTGGGCTATTTCTGCCTCGCACGTTTCAGGCGCGTGTTGGCTAGGTCATTATTAATTTCTCGAGCGAGGACAAAGAGCCAGCCGATTGAAATTTAGGAGAGATTAGCTTGACCAGCGATAAGTATCTCTCTGTCTCTCTCGCGTTTCGATGCGAGTAGACCACGGTGCATTTCGTTGTTTGCCGCGAGTTCCGGTTAAAACATCGTCAAATATCGCCGAAAAGGGTTTGAACAGAATACGTTATAAGTAAAACCTTTCCCTTGCCAAGGGAATCCTATGTTGTGCATTTTTCAGGCATAAAGTAGCATTAGCTTGCTCGAGATGCTAAGCTAACAAAAGGGAAAACAGCCATTTTGTTTTGTGCCACATTGTAAATCCTCCGCCTTGCTGAACGGAAGTGGGTACTTCCGCTTGATTTCAGCGTGTGCCAGCAGGGACCTCTGAAGAGTCACCAGTACTTTCCTTCAAGAAGAATTAGTCAGGTGACACTGAAGTCGTTACTCGTGATATCCAGACGGATATCGATGTCTTATTCAATTGAACTAATAAGTGAAATTGCCAGATTTACATTCTCAAGTGGATCTTTTAAATAATAGTTTCTAAATGAGACATTGTAATCTTTTTTCCACATTAACCTAGATGAATAAACCTCTCAGGTTAATTAAAGTTTAAATCCCAAATAGCCTATACAGGTTTGATTTATCATTAAAGTTGATCAATCAGTAAAATTTGGTTTTTGCAAAACCCATTCAGTAATCCAGTACTGACAGAAGTCCCGCCCCCGCGGGAATCCCATGTGGCTTCAGCCCAAGGAAGAAGTGTACCATAGTGGGGAGTGTTCCCAACATTTGAACTACTGTTTACACTTATGATATCCAATCAATGGAGATTGTATGGATTATCATCTCATTCAATTTAATAAGTTAAATTGTTGAACATACCTTAATGTTCTTGCAATCAAATGAGACACTTTTAAACTTCCCATATTAACCTGGATGAAGCAACCTCTCAGGTTAATTCAAGTTTAATACCCAGATAGCCTACCCAGGTAGGATTAATCATTGGCATTGATTAATTAATTCAATTTGCTTTTGCAAATTCATTCACGTCCAACTTCCACATTACTGGTTCAGTACTGATGGTTTGTCAACATCTATGAATAGATTAAACTTGTCTTTGCAGCTTCCAATGAATTCCAAACCCAAACATTGAAAAAAAAAAATAGGAACATTTTTCCTCTAAATTTTTCTAATAATGTGCAAGCTACCAAAGGAGGTGGTCACCACTCCTCTGCTAATTAGTGAACCTCCACCCATAAAAGGGTTGATCTCTGACCTCAGCAGCGATAACAACCCTAATTATGCCATTAGTGAAAAAACAGCCGAAATTGCGAACGCTCTCCAAAATCAACCATCAAACACAGGCTTTGTGACGGTTCTCTCCACTTTAGCACTTATGTATCGCCATCAAAGGTTGGCATCGGTCCAATACCACAGTGCACAGCTGAAGCACGTGCAAGACATGGCTAACATGAGGGCACAGGTGGAGAGAACTGTGCAACTATTGACAAAAGCAGGAAATGAAAACATTCTGCTAGTCGAGGAACTGCGTTTGAAATCGGAAGAATTAAAAGTAATTGCAAATACTTGTGACGATGAACGAGCACAAACTCTCCAACAAAATCGTCATCTGCAGGAACAACTCGATTTAGCCAAATTAAATACGATGTAGTCCAATCCAAATTAGATAAATCTGTCGAGTTATCTATAAACAGGAGCGCACAATTAGATAACATGCAGGCAGTTTTGTTGAACGTTACTCAAGGTAACAATGTTCTACTCCAAATTCTGCAGACCAAAGACGATCAGTTGATGAACACAATGACAAAGTTGGATGAAAAATCAGCAGAACTTATTGAAGTCACTGACCAATTGAATGATGAGAGAATTCAGGTGATGAGGATGGAAATATTGATTTCTAAGCAAGCAGAGGAAATCTCATCACTGAATCTCTCGCTCCGTACTCGAGACCTCTATCTACAAACCATGACAGATAAGTTTGAGACCGAAAGGAGCAGAGGTGACACTCACGTGTCCAAAATCGGTATTCTAAGCGCTCAAGTGGACTCTGCAATGCAGCAGAAGACCACCCTTAGGTACAATCTGAAGGAAGTCCAGAATGGTCACGCTCTACAGCATGACTACCCATCCAAGCAACCGGAGTCCGGTACTCAAAGGAGTGAAGACGATAGGTTTCAGACATTGCCTACATCATGTGTCCCTCAGTCTTCTCCTCTTGGCCATTCGGCACTGAGTAATATGGAGCCTCTTGGCCAACAAAGCCAAAGCTTGGCTTCTCCTCTTGGCCTGTCGGCCCCAATTTCTCCTCAGGATGAAGCCAACCCTCTCCGCCCGCTTGGCGCGGAATACCTTGACAAATTCGTCAAGAATTTCCCCACCTTTGACCCCGTTCCAGGTCAGCCAAACGATACTGAGACGTTCCTAGCTGACATAGAGGATGCGTTGGGTGGCTACCTGAATGCTACGGGTTCTGACAGGGTTTACCTGTTGAAGCGAACGTCGAATAGACACGTGACAAGGTTAATTCGCCTACAACAGCAACACGTGCTAAATGACTACGCTAAACTTGCCACAGCTTTGAAATTAGAATTCAGTGGTTCTGCGACTTGCAAACACGATAGCTCACTGGCTAACACGGTCAAACAAGCTCGGAACGAACACCCACAAGCTTTCTGTCATAGGCTTCGTTCAGCTTACTTTGGCTTACTCATGGAAACAGGAATGGAAGAGCTGTTACCATTCAAACAAATGTTTCTGTCGAACATGTATCCCACCTTCATTACCTACTTGGGCCCTGCAGCCCACGTTGGCTTGCCTATCTTACAACTCAGAGAGCTTGCAAGCACAGCTTTTGAGGCATCAAAAGCTCGCAACACTAAGAGCCCTGACCACTCGGTTTTGAAGTTTGACCAGGAGCACTCACTCCAGTTAGAGGGTGCATTATCAGGTATTGGAGCGTCAAGAGATGACGCACAACAACAGTTTCTATCTCGAAACCATGATTCCAATAACCACCGCCGTCGAAATAACTGTCAAGTACGTCGCCTTCAAAACGACTACCGCTACAATCGACCTGTTCGCTACGTTCCTGCACCTAACCCACACAAAGTGTCAAAGCACAAGGGTAACAAAGGGTTGAAGGACGATCAAAACGTAGACCAATGTTCTCCAGAAGTCCCACTACGGGAAGAACTAAAGCGAGAACAATTTGAGAAAAGGGTAAAAGATAAGTCACAAGGACTAGACGGGGAATTACCGGACACCAGGTCCGCAGAAATTAACACCCATAGCAAGGACGTTAAAGTTCAAATTTCTCCCGCTCTCATTCAAGACCCTATCCAGGGCCCGCTTGATCAAGAAACAAGCCCCCGGGCTTAGTCTGTAGACTCTGATACAAAAGTTGCGAAGAAAAAGGTCAAACGCTTCGTTAAAGCCAAGCCCGCTCAAAATCTGAAAAGTCAATCTGCTTCCACCTTGAACAGAAAGAGCACATCACGTCTTTCCGAACGACCACTCCACTTTGTGGGGAATATGTCCACTAACCACGAATCTAAACGGCCATACGTGGAAACAGTCCTGGAGGACTGCTTAACTTGTCATGCGCTAATTGATTCGGGTGCGACAATATCACTTATCTCTCCAACATTGTTTGATGATCTCAAAAGGGCTTTGAAGCCAACTAAACGTTGGTTAAAAGTGGAACGATGCGAAACTACACTTCGAGGGGTCACTCAGACTACCTCGCCTCTCACGTTGAGAGTCATGCTGAAACTACACTTCAAGAACGTATCGCTCGTTCACCCTGTGTATGTTACCAGCCTCGAAACTGTACCCCTGCTACTTGGAGCAGACTTGATGGATCGACTACTCCCATTGATGGATTGGAAAACCAACCAGGTATGGTCACAGGCCACAGTGCCTTCTCCACTGACCAAACCGTCTTCCCCTAACGCTAGCTGCAACGCAGTCATTCACGAGGGGTATCTGTCGAAAGCACCCCTTGGGAAAAAGACGTTTAGAAACCTCTTGGTGCAGAATCCGATCCAAGGAGATATTACGATATCTCGACACATTCCATCAGCCAATCTGATTGACCATTCTTTTCATGATTTCGAGCCAGCTGTCTCTGTGAATGAGCAACTTCCCTCCTCCTTGCAGTCGTGCAATACGGTAGTTGAGATTAACTTCTCTTGCCCTTCGGACACTTCCGCAAGCACTGCGGCCGTCTCAGCAAGAAAAACATTGATGCGCAGAGTATACTCTGCTTCCGATGATACACCTTCCGCTTTGTGGGGGACTGTCAACCCTTACAATAACACTAATGGCATCAGTCCAGCAACTGACCCGATGACTCCCACTGGTGAAACACTTTGCGATATCACAGACCGATATCCTCGTCTCAGTTTGCAGGTACTGAAGAGGTTGCCACACGCGGACGCGGTGGTGACTGACATACCTCGACAGCCACTGAGTGCTTTGAACCACAAACACCAAGAGATTTGGTTGAAAGGTTACAGCCATTCTCATGATAACGCGGCCACTGACAACTCGTACATAGGGTCCGACCTTTTCGTTTGCGCCTCGGACACCAACACCACCCGCTGGTGGGGGGGTCCCGAGACACAAAGAGGGGGAATAGTAGCCCAGACCCATGATGAGCCTCATCGAGGCCGGTGGGGGGGTCGAGACTACGGACAACACCGTACGAGGCCGCCAGAGCATAAATCAAATCTAGTTGTAAACTCCCCTATGAGAACAGTGAGGAGCAGACAGGCCCCTAGACGGGGATTATCTTAGAACACACCTAAGATAGTACTGAGGTGTACCACACTGGTCGTAAAGGAAGTCCAATGGACTTGTCCACCTCCAAAACAAATGGCAAGAATAATCATTCCTTGCCATGTGTAGGTTCAACTACAATACAACTAGTAACATGCTCCAAACATGTGTTCCGGTAGATAATTTTTCAGAATAAATCGGTAGCACAACTGGACTCCTTGAATACCAGTACCAATACCACAGTCAGTCCAGCAACACTCAGTAAGAGGATTAGTAACCTCACAAGTTAAATTGCTATTGATAATAGCGACATAGGAGTCACTCAGAGTGCAACACGGGGAAGGGAATCTCCATTGCACTCTTCCAATGGTTAACACATGCCACTAATAAATAGAACCCTCCGTTCAGGAGAAAAGTTATTAGAAGTCATGAACCATGATCACACCACGTATGACTGGTCCAATACTTAAAGAGTACTTCCGTCGTGAGGTTAGCTCCTCCGTGGATAACATAGCTATGAAATAGACTTCATACCTACTGCCACTACAATAGTGGAAGACACCGTGACTTGTAGAAAACTACTACAGACTCCCTTGACACCAATTCTGACTGACCTCCAGGCATTGACCTGAAAATTACCTGACTACGTTAGACTCATTCTGAACAAGTTGTAATCTGCCAGGATACTTGGTTTTCTTCCCTTGACATGCGCGATTGTGTAAGCATAAACGCACATGCACAACGGAACATCCAATTAGGATTTATGCTAGGATCACTTAACATCTGCCTAAGTTACTGCCCAGATATTGCAGTCTAGACGACCAGACGACAGGTCCGGAACGGCGATCCCAATCCGGACATCCGCTGCCGAGCCATGGAACGGACTTCTTAATTTGCAGAGACCCTACCCGGGTCGACCGCCAGATGGGGACCACAACGATGATCCACAACCAGGACAACCCACGTTCATTTTTATGTTGGTTTACAACATGCAGTTTAATCGCAAGATTGAACCCAACATGGGGGGGACTGTCATGACGTTGGCCTGTGGGTAAGGTTTATTACCCCCCCCCCCCATAAATACCTTTCTCCCTTCCCCTCTCTGACCCTAGTGAAGGACTTGAATAGCCTGTGTTAAATATAGAGAGTCTGGGAACATCAAACAAATGGGGAAAAGGAACCATATTTTGGTAATAAAACCAGTTGGAAATATGCTTGGGAACGTAATGAGTATGTATGTCAGTTCGGTTGTCATCTGAGACATTATGACTGATGACAGGACGACATAAACTGTACTTGAGAAAGTATACACCCTCTAGTTATCAGAGTAACATGGAATTGTTATGCAATTGAAATGTTTGATATTGAAATTGTTTGTTAGGAGATTAAATGTAATTTTAGCTTCCAAATGAGAGATTTGGGTTTTCATAAGGAAAGTGCCCTGCTTGATCAGTGGCCCACCCCTGTGAAGATGAGGGGTTATAAACGATGAAACACATCCTTCCCCCCTCTCCACTATATAAGCCTTTGACGAAAAGGTAACCAGGTTGTTCCAGTACGTGAGGTCTGCAGCCTCTACGTTAGAAGGACACACATGTCAAGTATAGAACTAATCCAACATCGGCGTGAGCTTTGATGGCGAATGGTATGAACTTTGAGCTTATTCACTACAGAAGTGATACTTCCTAGCCGTTGAGTTAGCAGCGGCCGCTGTAGACGGGGGCTAGGAAAGGACGGACGACGGATCCAGTCTAACAGACGGACGAAGATACCACCACGTATCCAATTTACCACCAGAGACATTCTTCCGAGGACAGGAAGATCTGTTGGCCAACCCGGCCAGCATCTACGACCAATATACCGAAGCGCAGCTCAGAGTAAATATTTATTGCATTTTCCTTTTCCAAATGGGCGGTAATTTAGAATGCATAAGATAATGTATTTACGATAGCATAGCTGCTGTTTCTTCGTTCCTAAGTCTTCCCACTCTTTCATTCAAGCCCAACCCCCTTTCCTTTGTGTAACCAGCCATGATACAGGTTCCGTCCACCAGGACGTTTTCTGTATGACATCATTTGTATATATGTAATTCTGTGTGATTAGTTTAGGTATTTAGTAAATAAATAATTCAACCCAATTTTGTATTGCTGATTCAACTTGTTAGCCAGGGTTCGTGAAGATAGCCAAGAATTTACAACTTTCATTATGAGACTGAAAATAAGATAAGGGTTAATATTGACTGCTATCGATGTAAAATATGACTAAGTATTTTAAGAGTTTATTCGGAAGATAACGGCTCTATAAACGTTCTTCCGTGGTGCCCCGACTTTCTAGTTAATTACATTTACATGATTAGCTTAATCAGGTAATATTAATTACAGAGAAAGGATTTTATAGGTTAGCATGTCATATCACTTAATCCGGCATAGCCAAAGACACGACAATAGTCATTGGCTCAATGACTGGAAGTCTATGGGAACAACCTCTCTCTCTGTCTCTTCGGTTAATGTTACCTCTCCCCGCTCTTACTGACACCTACCATTACAACTACCACCTAACCTCTTTTCATTTACTGTAACAAGCATCCTCACCCACTGAGCACCTACCGACACTGGACGTTTGTTGAAAAGTAGTTGAAATTTGGTCAGTCCACCCTGGCCGGACCAATCTGAAACAATCATAGATGTCTATGTTTCACAAGTTTGGACAGCAAAGTACAGTACAGTGGAGTAGAGAACTAACAGTACAGAACAGTACAATCAAGTAAAGAGAAGTAGAGTAGAGCTCAGTAGAGTAGAGTACAGTACAATGTACTGTATTGCACTGTACTGTACATGTCTACCTTACTGTACTCTACTGTACTCCATTCTTCTCTACTGTGGTGTACTGAACATATATACTTTACTATACTGTACTATGGTCCAAACTAGACGTTTATGATTGGTTCAGATTTTGTCTGGTCCGGATAAGAGAATATTAAATAGCAAGTGTGTAGAGTAATCCCAAATATGTAAAAAAAGGATATTGCATATGTCTAGCTTTGTGTACCTATTCAGGACGCATCACCATTAAAACTTCTTATGGATGGTGGCAGTATTGAGTCGCTTGGATGACTGACGTGCCCAGAGTAAACTGCCTCTTACTCACTCCCAGAAACTAAGATATGCATATTATTATTAGATTTGGATAAAAAAACACTCTGAAGTTTCTAAAACTGTATGAATGATGTCTGTGAGTATAACAGAACTCATATGGCAGGCAAAAACCTGAGAAAAATCCAACCAGGAAGGGAAGTGTAGTTCTTCTATCTAATCCCTGTTCAAACTACAGTGTCTGTGGGGTCATTTTGCACTTACTAAGGCTTCCATTAGCTGTCAACAGCCTTTAGAAACATGTTTCATGCATCTCCTGTTACTGGGCAGAGAATAGGAGCTCAGTCTATCAGTGGACTGCCTGGGAGCAGTGAGTTGTTTACTGTGCGTTCACATTTGGCGCGCCGCTCATTCTTTTTCTTCTGTAATGAAGACGCTATTGTCCGGTTGGAATATTATCTACGTTTTATTTTAAAAAGACCCTAAGGATTGATTGTAAACATCGTTTGACATGTTTCTACGAACGGTAATGGAACTATTTGACTTTTTGTCTCTTATTTTACGCACACGCGTTATGCCTTTGGATAGTGATCTGTACGCACGAACAAAACGGAGGTATTTGGACATAAATATGGAGTATTTCGAACAAAAATAACATTTCTTGTGGAAGTAGGAGTCCTGGTAGTGCATTCCGACCAAGATCAGCAAAGGTAAGGGAATATTTGTAATACTAATTCTGAGTTTAGTTGACTCCAGAACTTTGCTGGTATCTGTATAGCTTGCTTTGATGGTTGAGCTCTGTACTCAGAATATTGACAAATGTGCTTTCGCCGAAAAGCTATTTTAAAATCTGACACAGCGGTAGCATTAAGGAGATGTTTATCTATAATTCTTTCAATAAATGTTGTAAATTTTATCAACGTTTATGATGAGTATTTTTGTAAATTGATGTGCTCATTCACTGGAAGTTTTGGTGGGAATACATTTTCTGAACATCACGCACCAATGTAAAATGGGGTTTATGGATATAAATATGAACTTTATCGAACAAAACATACATGTATTTTGTAACATTGAGTCCTGGGAGTGTCATCTGATGAAGATCATCAAAGGTTAGTAATTGATTTTAGCTGACTTTCTGGTTTTTGTGATTCCTCTGCTTGCTTGGAAAATGGCTGTGTGGTTTTTCTTGTTTTGGTGCTGTCCTAACATAATCTAATATTTAGCTTTCGCCGTAAAGCCTTTTTGAAATCGGACACTGTGGTTAGATTAAGGAGAATAAAGTGGTGTATAATACTTGTATGTTTGAGAAATTTTAATTATGAGATTTTTGTTGTTTTGAATTTGCTGCCGTGCACTTTCACTGGCTGTCGTCATATCGATCCCGCTAACAGGATTCAAGCCATAACAGGTTTTAAGAGAATGATATTCATATCCATGAATGCATTTCTGTATAGTACAGATCAGGAATCCATGATGTAGTTCCGTTACCGTAATTCCATTACCGGATGTAAATCCACCTCATCTACTGTAAGCACATTTTTATTTTATTTTTACTCATAGCTGACATCCCATTCTTTCTGCAGATATCTTCTAATCTTAATTTCGGAGAAGCTAGTTAACAGAAAACGTGGTCGAGTAAACAAAACTATGGCCGATTTTTACCGTAAGTCTGTTACCAAACTTTACATCTACAGAGCTCTTCCAATAAATGTATCTTTATGAAATTTGCTGTGTAAATTGTTCAAAGTAGTCCTGGTGCATAGAGTTGTATGGTTTGTTAAACTTTGAAATCAATCGTTTTGGTTTGGCATAGATTCTGAGTCAAAGCGTAATTTCCCCCTACTATAGGCTACAACTCTCTCTCTCTGACACAAATAGGCAGACGCAGGGGCGCACACACAGGTGGTGCACGCAAACACACACACACAAACACACACTGAGGACAAGTGATAACAGGCCCTCTATCTCTGCAGAAGCAGGGGCAAAGTGGGACTTCATTTAGCAGGCAGAGAGGTAGGCCTACAATGGATGGAGATGTGGATCTGGCGAGGTGCCTTCACCAGCGCCGTCGTGTTGAGGTGTGTTCACACTCCACTAGTAACAAACGATGGACAGAGTGGCCATTTGTCATTCAAGTCAAGGCGGATTCTTATTCAGTGATTTATTTATTTACATGGTTTATTTATTGACTTATTCAAATCCCCTCAGTTACATTCTAAGGCTATCCTTACAGACGCTAGGCATTCTTCATTTCTCTGCAAGTTTGGGACACAAAGGAACAGTAAATAATAAATATTTCTAGCGGCAAAATATTATGGAACAAGTAGTCTCTCACATACAGATAGATACCTTGAGCCCAATAAGGCTTGGCAAGCATCTGTAGAGAAACCAAGACAATTTTCCTCAGATTTTCGGTGTGTTCATTCTCAGTGAGATGAACTCCAGGTCTGGTAGTGTCCTGTGACGTGAGAATAGAGCTGGTTTACGACTCTCAGTGCCCTCTCAGCCACATGCTGCCGCTGCTCTCTGTGATTCAGAGGTGAAGAGGTGTGAGAAACAGAGTTTCAGCATACTGAGGATCATCTCAGAGAAAAGCTCAATTCTAGGGCCATTTTGAGCAGTTACAGAAACAGCTGTGAGACAGGTGTAACTTAGTCAGTGTGCAGTGTTTCTCCTATATTCATTTAGCAGTGGTTGCCACCACAGCAAAAAATATGATGTAATGTTTTTTATATACACTGCTCAAAAAAATAAAGGGAACACTTAAACAACACAATGTAACTTCAAGTCAATCACACTTCTGTGAAATCAAACTGTCCACTTAGGAAGCAACAATGATTGACAATAAATTTCACATGCTGTTGTGCAAATGGAAGAGACAACAGGTGGAAATTATAGGCAATTAGCAAGACACCCCGAATAAAGGAGTGGTTCTGCAGGTGGTGACCACAGACCACTTCTCAGTTCCTATGCTTCCTGGCTGATGTTTTGGTCACTTTTGAATGCTGGCAGTGCTTTCACTCTAGTGGTAGCATGAGACGGAGTCTACAACCCACACAAGTGGCTCAGGTAGTGCAGCTCATCCAGGATGGCACATCAATGCGAGCTGTGGCAAGAAGGTTTGCTGTGTCTGTCAGCGTAGTGTCCAGAGCATGGAGGCGCTACCAGGAGACAGGCCAGCACATCAGGAGACGTGGAGGCCGTAGGAGGGCAACAACCCAGCAGCAGGACCGCTACCTCCGCCTTTGTGCAAGGAGGAGCAGGAGGAGCACTGCCAGAGCCCTGCAAAATGACCTCCAGCAGGCCACAAATGTGCATGTGTCTGCTCAAACGGTCAGAAACAGACTCCATGAGGGTGGTATGAGGGCCCGACGTCCACAGGTGGGGGTTGTGCTTACAGCCCAACACCGTGCAGGACGTTTGGCATTTGCCAGAGAACACCAAGATTGGCAAATTCGCCACTGGCGCCCTGTGCTCTTCACAGATGAAAGCAGGTTCACACTGAGCACGTGACAGACGTGACAGAGTCTGGAGACGCCGTGGAGAACATTCTGTTGCCTGCAACATCCTCCAGCATGACCGGTTTGGTGGTGGGTCAGTCATGGTGTGGGGTGGCATTTCTTTGGGGGGCCGCACAGCCCTCCATGTGCTCACCAGAGGTAGCCTGACTGCCATTAGGTACCGAGATGAGATCCTCAGACCCCTTGTGAGACCATATGCTGGTGCGGTTGGCCATGGGTTCCTCCTAATGCAAGACAATGCTAGACCTCATGTGGCTGGAGTGTGTCAGCAGTTCCTGCAAGAGGAAGGCATTGATGCTATGGACTGGCCCGCCCGTTCCCCAGACCTGAATCCAATTGAGCACATCTGGGACATCATGTCTCGCTCCATCCACCAACACCACGTTGCACCACAGACTGTCCAAGAGTTGGCGGATGCTTTAGTCCAGGTCTGGGAGGAGATCCCTCAGGAGACTATCCGCCACCTCATCAGGAGCATGCCCAGGCGTTGTAGGGAGGTCATACAGGCACGTGGAGGCCACACACACTACTGAGCCTCATTTTGACTTGTTTTAAGGACATTACATCAAAGTTGGATCAGCCTGTAGTGTGGTTTTCCACTTTAATTTTGAGTGTGACTCCAAATCCAGACCTCCATGGGTTGATAAATTGGATTTCCATTGATTATTTTTGTGTGATTTTGTTGTCAGCACATTCAACTATGTAAAGAAGTATTTAATAAGATTATTTCATTCATTCAGATCTAGGATGTGTTATTTTAGTGTTCCCTTTATTTTTTTTAGCAGTAATATATATATATATATATATATATACTGAGTATACAAAACATTAAGAACACCTGATTTTTCCACGACCGACTGACCAGCTGAATCCAGATGAAAGCTATGATCCCTTATTGATGTCACTTGTTAAATCCACTTCAATCCGTGTAGATGAAGGGGAGGAGACAGGTTAAAGAAGAATTTTTAAGAGCTTTAAGTGCCTTTGAACAGGGTGTGGTAGTAGGTGCCCGGCGCACTGGTTTGTGTCAAGAACTGCAACACTGCTGGGTTTTTCACGATCAACAGTTTCCCCTGTGTATCAAGAATGGTCCACCACCCAAATGACATCCAGCCAACTTGACACAACTGTGGGAAGCATTGAAGTTAACATGGGCCAGCGTCCCTGTGGAATGTTTTCAAAACCTTGTGGAGTCCATGCCCCGACGAATTGAGACTGTTCTGAGGGCAAAAAAGGGAGGAGGGTTCCTAATGAAGGTGTTTAATGTTTGGTATATTCAGTGTATATTTCTGCCAAGAAGTGCTTTTAAATGGATAGTCATTGGCTCAATGACTGGAAATATGGAACAGCTGGCAGGTCATTGCACTAACGCTAGTAGCAATGCTCCCCCCACCCCGCTACCCTGCCACCACTGCTGAAAATAAATCTTAGGGGAAACACTGGCGTGTGTGTACTTAATAGAGGGAGAGAGAGAAATAGAGGGAGGGCGAGAGAGCGAGAGAGAGAATGTGTTTGTGTGCGTCCATACTCTATACATGCATGTGTCTGTAGACAGTGTATTAGGGCACGACAACATAGGTTGGTGAGGAAATGCCATCCCTTTACAACAGAACACGGCTACAGCACCTGTTCATCCTCAGACCACCTCCTCGGATCCAGACTGAACCAGATTCTGAACACTCGCCCCCAGACAGGGATAAGGACCTGGTGTGAGTTAAAACCTCTTGGGGCTAGGTGGGACGCTAGCGTGCCACCTGTGGTGCACTCCATCAACAGCAGGTGCATTTCAAGAGCGGCAAATTTGAATCCAAATAAATGTCAAAATTCAAATTTTTCAAAAATACAACTATGTTACACCATTTGAAAGATAAACATCTCCTTAATCTAACCACGTTTTACGATTTCAAAAAGGTTTTACGGCGAAAGCATAAATTTAGAGTATGTTAGGACAGTACATTTACAAGAGTTGTGTGTAATGTTTTGTCAAGTCAAAGACAGGGTCACCAAAACCATAAAACCAGCTAAAATGATACACTAACCTTTTACAATCTCCATCAGATGACACTCCTAGGACATTATGTTAGACAATGCATGCATTTTTAGTTCTATCAAGTTCATATTTATATACAAAAACAGCGTTTTACTATGGCATTGATGTTGAGGAAATCGTTTCCCTCCAATAACCGGCAGTCAAGTCAGCGTCACAAATTAAATAATTAAAATTAGAAAACATTGGTAAAATATTATATTGTCATTTAAAGAATTATAGATTTACATCTTTTGAACGCAATCAACTTGCCAGATTTAAAAATAACCTTACTGGGAAATCACACTTTGCAATAATCTGAGCACTGTGCCCAGAAAAATACGCTGCTGCGATACAGACTAGACGTCATGTTGGGGAGATCTAAAATCGAAAATACTATGTAAATAATCCATTACCTTTGATTCTCTTCATCAGATGTCACTTCCAGGTATCACAGGTCCATAACGAATGTAGTTTTGTTCAAAAAAGCTCATCATTTATGTCCAAAAATCTCCGTCTCGTTAGCACATGATGTAAGCCAGCCGGACTTCTCGTCATGAACGAGGGGAAAAATATATTTCCGTTCGTTCAAACATGTCAAACGTTGTATAGCATAAATCATTAGGGCCTTTTTAACCAGAACATGAATAATATTCAAGGTGGACGAATGCATAGCCTTTTATAACGTATTGGAACGAGGGTACCCAACATGAAGTAGCGCGCCAGGTGTCTAATGGGACATCACCGTTCCATGGCTCTTGTTCGGTCAGATCTCCCCTCCAGAAGACTCAAAACACTTTGTAAAGGCTGGTGACATCTAGTGGAAGCAATAGGAAGTGCCAAAATATTCCTAAACCCCTGTGTTTTTCAATGGGATAGGTTTAAAATCAATACAACACATCAGGTATCCACTTCCTGTCAGAAAATGTCTCAGGGTTTTGCCTGCCAAATGAGTTCTGTTATACTCACAGACACCATTCAAACAGTTTTGGAAACTTTAGAGTGTTTTCTATCCATATATAATAAGTATATGCATATTCTAGTTACTGGGTAGGATTAGTAACCAGATTAAATCGGGTAAAAAAATTTTATCCAGACGTGCAAATGCTGCCCCCTAGACCCAACAGGTTAAACAGCCTGGTCCTCACACATCCTTCATACACCCTGCTGAGTGTGTTACACTTAACAGCAGTGTTGGTTTTAGCCATCTAGGCTAGCAGTGGAAAGGGTTGGAAAGATGGTCTGTGGTGCTTTGGTTGGTTAGTAGAAAAGCCACAACTAAAATACACTACTCCACCATATTATCAATTGGGTAATTCCGAGGTAAAGCAATTTCAGCAACGGAATCACCTAAAATACAGTGCATTCGGAAAGTATTCAAACTCCTTGACTTTTTCCACATTTTGTTACTTTACAGCTTTATTCTAAAATCAATCTACACACAATACCCCATAATGACAAAGCAAAAACAAGTTTAGAAATCTTTGCAAATGTATATAA